>NC_051078.1:46772310-46994810 GCF_004664715.2 Peromyscus leucopus | reverse complement strand
ACTGGCTGCTCTTGCAGAGGACCTGAGTTCAGTTCCCAGCACCCACAAGGTGGCTCACAACTGCCTGTAACTGCTATTCCATGGGCTCTGGTGTCTCTTAGGCTCCTGCATGCACATGGTTGGAATAAATAAATAAAAAGAAAAGAAGAGGGAGGAAGGAAGGAGAAGGAAAGGAGGGAGAAAGAAAAGTTGAACTCAAGGAATACCTACAAACCAACAAACCAACTTGTATGGACAAGTCACTGACCCAGTGTGATGGTTAGGTCTGTCTGGGTTGACGCTTCAGAATAACACATCCAACCGCTCACTAGGCTATTCTACAACCACTTATTGTCTAGGTATCATTTTCCCAGTTTAATAGATTGCAGATAAACAGCATGTTCCTCCCTAAACAACACAGGTTCACATACTTCCTCACTTCCTTGATGATTTAGCAGCCATGTGTTGGGGAATTATTCTGTGTAGGGCCCTGTGCAAAGTCTTGAGTAACACACACTCCACTGCCTCAAGGCCATACATGGTCATCATTTCCCCATGTTCACCCCTCCCAGATGGTTACCTGGTGTTCCCTCTCAGGATGAATACTGTCTGTAAATGGTGCTCGCCTTTCAGCCACTTCCAGCTCCGGAGCACTGGGCTGGCACAAGCAGTGTCCCCCAGCTGTGCATTTACACACTCACCACTGCATTTGGTCAGTAAGCAGTGTCCCACAGCTGTGCATTTACACACTCACCACTTCATTTGGTCAGTAGCAGTGTCCCCCAGCTGTGCATTTACACACTCACCACTGCATTTGGTCAGTAAGCAGTGTCCCACCGCTGTGCATTTACACACTCACCACTTCATCTGGTCAGTAGCAGTGCCCCTGAGTCTGCTGTAGGTGTTGGGAACTCTGATATGAGCGTGACCAAGTCCCTGTCCCCAGAGAGCTTAGAAGACCCATCTCCACACGTGGCCCAGACTCGGGTAACCTTTCTCTTTCTCTCCGAACAGCCAAGATTCGGGGGCTGCTGATCTATTTCTCTCTGGGATCTACTTTACTGGCATCATTGTCCTCACCCGTAATAACTTTGGTCACCCAGCCCTGGAACTCCAAGACTGTCATGCCCAAGTGAGCCATGCCCGAGTCTCATTTTCTGGAGGCCTCAGGTGAGTGACAGCAGCCTGGTGGAGCCTTGGGCTGCCCCTCGGAGAAGTTTCCCACTGGTGTCTCATGGTCCCTGGTAAGCTCTCTTTTTCATCTTTCCTAGTGTCCTGTATAACTCCTTTGCCGAGCCCATGGAGAAACCCATTTTGAGGAATTTAAATGAAATGGTGAGTCTTCAGAAGTTAGACAACCACTGTCAGAGGGTATCAGCCGGCCTATCATACTTCAGTGATTTTTATCATAAACATTTACTGAGCACCAACTGTATGCTAAGCACCATGCAAGACACTTTAATTCATACTATTCTATGCAATTTAATAGTTCCTCATGGTTTAAGCATTGTGGCAGGAGACACAGATGAACAAAACTACATACTTTTTCTCGAGTTTCCCACCATAGAATGGACAAGCATTTTGTTCTTAATGCAGACACAGCTAGAGTGGGGACTACTGAGAACAAAAGAGGCAAATATTAGTTAAATGAGAAAAAAAAAAAAGAAAAGAAAAACCTCAGACTTGTGACGCTGAACCAGGGCTTGAATAACATGGTCACATGATGATGAAACTGAGCTGACAGACTTTAGAGAACTGGAAAATCTCCTGGGAGACATGTTTATTTAGGGAACTGAGGCTTGAAATAGAGGTAAGATGTGGGCAGGTGAGGAATGGGCAGGTGATGACGGGAATTTCCAAGAAACACACTAACAATGCTCTTAGGAGGCAGAGATGGGGGGGGGGGTGGATCAGAAGTTCAAGGCTATTTACAGCTACATAGCAAGTTTGAAGCTAGCCTGGGCTATATGTGTTCTTGTACATATACAAGATTATACAGAGTCTGAGCTAAGCAGAAGTCTACAGACTTATTTCATTTTCTCCTCACAACTTGATGAGGTAGATGGAATAATCACCCCCACGCTGCAGATGATGAGACTGATGTCACACAGTGAAAGTAAATTGCCAATGGTTTCCACTCCAGGGGCCTCGCTGCCTAGCCTCTGCTAAAACCACCACGCTGCGTGAGCATCGGTGAGCATGTAGCTGACACATCAGTGCTTGTAACTTAGTAGTTTCTCTCCTCAATCCACTGTGCTGGCATCCACCCCCTTCAGAAAGGTAGAAACAGGACAGGAAATGTCTCTCAGGTGGTGAAGAGCTTGCCTAGCATGCATGAAGTCCCGGGCTTGATCTATAGTAAGTACCTCTTAAACTAGATGTGCTGAAGGATACTTGTAATCACAGCTCCTGGAAGGTGGAGGGGGCAGAAGTATCATAAGTTCAAGGTCATCTTAGACTACATAAAAAAAATCCAAATGTCAACATGGGCCACATGAGATCATGTCTCAAGGAAAGGAGAGGGAGAGGGGGCAACAGTGTTCTAAGTGGATCTCTAATCTCATGGTCTCTTCAATTAGCCCGGTGAAAGTGAAGGTTCCTCTCATGGTCTCTCCAATTAGCCCAGCGAAAGTGAAGGTTCCAACTGAAGCCACTCCAGGGAGGACTTAGAGCTGCTGATGCAATGGGAGTTGGTGGCACCCAGGCAGGAAAGACACAGCTGCTTTCACAGCAGGTTCCTCAGGTGTGACACCAACACCACGGACAGAGCACATGCCTTGGCATGTCCCAAGAGAAAAGCCAAGCTCTTTCATGGGGCTACTTGGGTGTGGTTTCAGTTGCTATGAAGCTCAGCCAGCACTCAATGAACGACACACTGCCCATATCTGCGAAGGCTGAAGGCCAAGAGCACCAGCTAACTTAAAGGAGCATCGTCAGGGCCACAGGGATACTGTCTCCTAAGCAGAAGGCTTTTTCAATATGGTAACAATTTTTCAAAATTTTTTTTGGCCCAGCTCTGTCCCATTGCCATCAATCAAGTGGAGGCGTTCAATGTCAACATCAGCGCACTGGAGGGTGAGTCTTGGAACTGCCTTCTGGATAGTTCTCTGCCCAGCTTCAAACCTTACCCAGGTCTTTTTTTCGTCACTCTGCTTTTCTTCTGCCTAAAAATTAAAATCCCAGGACGCCATATAGGACAAGCCCTATACATAGCACATGTATTCCTTGGCTACCAACCAACTTTGTTACTGTGGCAGAAGATGGTTCCCAGGGATAAGTGGGCAGAAAAACCCTCCCTGGCTCTAATCCAGGCTTTGGCACTAAATCTATCGTCTTGACCAGGTTATCTGCCTCGCCTTCTCTAACCCCTTCAGGCGCTGCCTTCAGTATGAAGCAAGCCCACACATGAGGACTCATTCCATCTCCACCTCTCTCTTACCTTTCCTCCTCAAGCAATCAAGCTGCCTCTATTTCCCTTCTCACTTCTTGGCTTTGCTCACACTGCCCGCTCTACTGAGAAGAGCCTCCCTCTCCTTTCACTCATTCCTTTTAACAGACCTCTATTGAGCAACCATTTCTACACCAGGACTTTGCTGGTCCCCCATCTTCTCCTGTCCTTTTCGTTTCTCTTTTTGTTAGAGACTCGGCTTATGAGACCCTCTCGTCCACACCTCACAGTGGCACCTCTTCTTGCATGATACTTTCCACGGCTCTCTTTGCATCCCTTCATCTCTCTTTGCATCCCTTCTATCTGCTTGCTGATGGTGTGCAGAACACTTAGAATCACCTGGGCCCTGGTGCTGGAGATGCACAAAGCCTAGGAGACAGACTCCCACCTTCATGGGACTACAGGAAGGGAGCAGTAAGCGAGCAGGTGAAACCTGTATTTGGGAAATTGTGACTGATAAGAAGAAACAAGGGAGGGGCTGAAGAAGAGTTTCTGTTTCAGACAGGGTGACTAGGAAAGGCACCACTGAGCTGAAGGGACTGGGGATGGGCTACTCCCAACCTGGATTGTCTTGGTCTGTTTCTGTGGCTGTGATAGAATACCAGAAGATGGATGAATTATAAACAACAGAAGGGTGCTTGTCTGATGGTCTTGAAGCTGAAAAGTCCAAGGTCAAGGAGTTACATCTGGTGAATGTTTCCACGATGAGTCACAACACGGCAGAAGGGCGAGTGAGTGTACACCAGACAGAGAAGAAATCAAGCCAAACTTGTAACCAACCCACTCTGAGAGTTGCGGACTATTCCAGTGGGCATTGCCCCATGGCCCAGTTACCTATCAAAGTAACTGGGCCATGGCCCACTCGCCAATACCCATTATATTGGTAATTAAATTTAAGTGTGAGTTTTAGAAGGACATTCAAACCATAGCATGCATGCAGAACAGTCGGGTACAACAGATCACATGTTCAGAGGCCCTGAGGTAGGCATGAGCTGAGTGCGATAGAGGGACTATAAGACCACTCTAGGACTAGAGGGAGGGCGTGGTTGAGGGGAGTGGAGAGCTGAGTTTGCAGGTGGGGGAGGGGTGGCTAGACTTGTCAGGGATCTGGAACACTGCGAAGTCTATCTCTTAGTCTGAGACAGTTACTCTGGTGTTCAAGATAATAATAGCAGGGAAGGAGGAGGGAGGCGGCAGCAGAAAGACCATTTAACAGAGTAGAACAATGGCCCATACAAGCAAGGACCGCAGCTAGCCTCAGGCGGAGTGACAGAGAGGGAAGACATGTTCCTATATTCTACACATACCTTGCAGGTAGACAGCAGTGATTACCAGCAGGTCAAATGTGGCTTATGGAAGTATTCAGGAGGGACCTCAGGTTTTCACCCTGAGCTGGCCGGATCAGTTTCAGGGGAGTTCTTACTCTACCAGATTGTGATTTCCTGCCCATGTGTCTGTCCCCTCCTCCTCTGGACTCTGAGATTCCTGGGGTCAGGAGCTTTGCTCTAACATCAGGTACAGAGCCTGGCTGACAGGCCAATAAATACTGAATTGATGAAGGGATAAAAGGAAAGAGACAGTGGGACAGAGGATGGATGTGTGGATACAGAGAGAAAGGAAGTGAGCAGATTGGAAGGAAGGACGCAGAGGATGAGCCCCATGTGCTGTGCACCTTGAGCTAGTGTCTTCCTCGCCAAGCCTCCCTGCCTTCACTGTAAGAATCCCTGTCCCGATCCCCTCACAGAGGATGATGGGATCTATTTAGACTGGACACTTTAAGGACATTTCAAAAGCTATAGTGAGGGCTGGAGACATGGCACAGGGACTAAGAGCACTGGTTGCTCTTGCAGAGGACTAGGTTTAGTTCTCAGTATCTACATCTTGTTGGTTCTTGGAGTTCTGACCGCCCTCTTCTGGCCATCATGTGCACCTGCACACCTGTGGTGCACATATAGACAAGCAGGCTCTCATACACCCAAGAATACATTTTTAAAATGTAAAGGCATAGTGATGTAGGATGACACTATGTTCTTACTAACTTAGCAAGCCACTTCACCTGCTCCTGCTTCTCATCCCCATCTATGACAATGACAGAAAAGAAGAATACCTTCCATGATATTCAGTTGATCCTTGGGTACCTTCCTCTAGAACCTGGAAGAAGTCTCCAGAGTACAGAGTAGCCAGCAAAACAGCTCTCCCAAGCCAAGTCAGAGCCTAAGTGTTCACTGGCATCATCTTGGGCATGGAAATCTTTCCTCCCAGGGACCCTGCTCAATGTTGTTCCACCTCCCTTTTGCCTTTGGCTTTGTTCTGAAGAGGCAAACACAAAAATTTCATTCAATTAATAGCACCATGTTTAAGAATTTCCATGGCCTCTTAACTCAATGAGCGTCTCCTTTCTCATAACATTTTCTTTATTTATTTATATATTTATTTAAAATTCTATCCTAACACTCAGGGGGCTGATGAAGGGGGGTTATGAATCTGGGGCCTGTCTGGGCTACACAGGAGTCCCAGGCTAGCCTGGGCTACAAGAGAAACAAACTTTTTCTACCACAACAGTGATGCATGCTTATTGTCTCTATAGAAAGAGAAATTCTAACTATACAGAATCTCTAATATTGAAGTTGGAAGCCTCTCAATCTGATAGTATGATTTAATATTGATAAGGATCTTTGTGTTAATTTCTTCTTTATTTCATTTTTACCTTTACTGGAAATAGATTGTTTTCTCATATATTATATCCTGATTGTAATTTCTCCTCTTTCTACTCCTCCCAGTTCCACCCCACTTCCCATCCCCTCTGGATCTAACCCCTTTCTGTCTCTCATTAGTAAGGAACAGGCTTCTAAGAGATAACAACAAAACATGACAAAATATAATAAGGTGAAGCAAAAGCCATCCTATTGAAGTTGGACAAGTAAACCCAACAGAAGGAAAAGAGTCCAAAGAGCAGGCACAAGAGTCAAAGACCCACAGAGACACACTCTTTCTCACATTCAGGAGACCCATAAAAATACTAAGCTGAAAGCTATAGTATATACCCAGAGGACCTGGTGCAGACCCATGTAGGCCCTGTGCTTCTGCTTCTGTCTCTGTGAGCTCATATGCACCTTGCTTGGTTGATTCAGATGCCTTGTTCTCCTGATTCCCTCTGGCTCTTACACTCTTTGCCCCTTCTCTTCTACAGGGCTTCCTGATGGAGACATCCCATTTAGACCCTTTCTCTATATAATGTCTAACTGTGGATCTTTGCATCTGTTCCCATCTTCTGCCAGAGAAAGCTTCTCTGATGATGACTGGATAAGGCCCTGACCTATGAGTATAGCAGAATATCATTAGGAGTCATTTCATTGATGCAATTTTTTAGACCACTAGTATTTGGTTTTAACCCTAGGTCTCTGGGCTCTCTAGTTTCTTGTTCTTGTTTACTCAAGCAGTGTCAGGTATGGGTTTCAGCTCCTTGAGTGGACTGTAAGTCAAATCAGACATTGGCTGGTTACTCCCATAATTTCTATGCCACCATTGTGCCAGCATAGTTTGCAAGCAGCACAAATTGTAGATCAATGATTTAGTGGCTGAGTTGGTGTTTATGTTTCTCTTTTGGTAGTGTGCAGAATACCTTAAAACACCATAACTAGAATGTAGAGGTAAAGGATCCATGTAGACATCAGCTCAATTTCTCCATGTTCAATGAGTTGTCTGAGTGTTGTTCTTGGCAATGGGACCAGGCTGTCAGTTCTCAGAAAACAATCCACCATTGTCTTGGAAATAGCCTGGGTTGTTTGGGGGATTTCTATGGGACACCCTTGGCCAACAACTCAATTGAATGTAACCCAGTCCTGTTTTGGGATATTTGATCACAGTGTGTGAAGATGTCTCTGTTTTACCTCACCTGCCTAAGTCACCTTTTGATTGGATTAATAAAGAACTGAATGGCCAGGAGCTAGGCAGGAGATGATAGGCAGGACTTCTGGGGAGAGAGAGGAACTGGGGGAAGAATCAGAAAGGCAGAAATTCACCAACCAGATGCAGAAGTTGGATGAACTGTACTGAGGAGAGGTAACGAGCCACATGACAGCATGTAGACTAATATAAACATGTTCTTTTAAGTTTTAAGAACTAGTTGGGAACAAGCCTAAGCTAAGGTCAAGCTTTCATACTTAATAAGAAGTCTCTGTAGCATTGTTTGGGAGCTGGCAGTCCAAAGAAAGACCTGTTACATTGATGGATTACATTTGGCTACTTCCTGTCAAGTGGTTGCTGGCTCTGCCTCCTGACCCAGGGCTGCTTTTATTAACACAGTCTGGGCTTTCACAGTGCAATCTGCGGAGATGTGAGGAGGGGGCAGGGAGGGCGGCAGCTGCTGGGGTTCTGCTGCAGCGCTAGGGATGAACTGGGAGGACTGGATTGGTGGGGAAGGAGGAGGCAGTGCGGGTCTTTGGTCTTTGCTTGGCTCACCTGTTTCCATGGCCTGCGGCCTGCGGCCTATGGCGCAGTAGGTGTGTTCCCAGTGAACACCTGCTGGTGTTGGAGGCTGGGAGGAGCTGGGGGAAAGAAAAGTGGGAGGTGGAGAGATCTCTGTGATGATCCCTTGGGGATGGGGTTAGACAGGAAAGGGAGACCACAGCAGGTGTCCTGCTGCAGGGCTAGGGATGAGACTGGGGTGGTTGGATCTGGGGGAACAAAGGGAAGGAAACGGGTCTGCCTTCAGCCTGTTAATTTCTTCTTAAAAATAGAAGCACTGGGCCTGTGAGATGACTCAAGGGGGGGAGTTGCCCACCCCCACCCCCACCCCCCACGCCCCCACCCCCGACAGCCTGAGTTCAATCCTTGGGACCCACACAGTGGAAGGAGAGTCAACCCATGCAACTTGTCCTCTGACATCCACACATTTGTATGCACGCAATAAATAAATAATAAATAAACAACTAGATTGATTGATCAATCAATTAATGTAAAATTTTTAAATAGAATCCCATGGGCCACTGAGGTGGCGAATGGGAAAGGTGCTTCCCACACAAGCCTCACAGCCTGAGTTCAATCCCCAAACCCATACAAAGGTGGCCAGAGAGAACCAGTCCCGAAAGTTGTTCTCTGAGCTCCACACGTGTACTGTAATATGTATGCACCCACAGTCACACACGTGACACACACATGCACAATAATAACCAAGTTTTAAAATTAAAAAAAAAAAGATCATACATGCATTGTGTGTGTGTTTTATGGACACATGCATAAAAAGGCTTGCCAAAATGTTACTAATGTTTCTCTGATAGTTGAGAAAAATATTTGCCTTTTTCTTTTTCCTCTTCCTGAGTTTTCAAATGTAAACATGTTTCTTATGAAAAGGGGAAACAGTGTTCCAAATACTATGTGTAGATTAAGCTTTTAATGAACACAGATTTTTTTTCTTGGTCATCTAGTTTTAACCAAGATTGACAACTACACCGTGCTGGATTGTTCCCTGCTCAGTCCTCCAGAAGTCACTGAGAACCACCTTGACTTGAGTCTGAAGGTAACTATCGTTCTAGAGCACCCTCCTGGCTATGGAAGGTAACTATCGTTCTAGAGCACCCTCCTGGCTATGGAAGGTAACTATCGTTCTAGAGCACCTCCTGGCTGTGGAGAACATGTGGGAGGATAAAAGTTACGTACGGAAGAAACCGGACTTGTATGCTCTTCAAGCAATTTCACTTCCTATTGCTCCTGCCTCATGTTTACACCTTTTCCAAAGACCCCTGAGCCCTCTCTTGGTGGGCACATAACTGTTGTCCTTGCCCTACTTCTATCTACCTATCTTAGTGAAAAATATCAAGACATTTTGCCTCTTCCCTCCTGGAAAAGATTTGAGGCTAGGAGCCTGCAAGTGGAACAACCTGCATGTTAGAAGCGAACACACCAGGAGACGCTGAGGAGACGACTCAGTGTGTAGAGTGCCTGCGACCCAAGCATGAGGACCTGGGTTCAGTCTCCTAAAGCCCATGTGGAAAAGGCCAGGCATGCGGGGATGCACTGGGAGGCAGAGACAGGACGATCCCTGGGGCTCGCGGGCCAGCCAGCTAGGTGAATCCTCAGTTTCCAGGTTCAATGAGAGACACTGGCTCAAAACATAAGGTGGAGAGTGATTAGGCAAGACATTCAACCTCAGCCTCTGGACTACACATGCACATGTGCAATTGTGTATGAAAAGGTTCATGTTTCCTTCTTTCACTGTCTTTCAAATCAGTTAAGACAGTGCATTTAAATAATGCCCAGTATCTAACAAGACCACCTAAATGTGTCTCAAAAATGTTTCAATAAGCCATTTGGAGTCCGTGCCTCTCAGCGTACTTCTGAGGCTTCCCAGTTTTTCATCAGTCACGTATCTTAAAGGTCCAGAGCTAGGCCTCTTGGAAGGCTAGTTCATGAGCTATTCATGAGCCTTACCTGACTGCACCTCCCTCCTAAGAGAAGTTCTAGCTTGGAGCTTCTCCAGGAGTAACACCAGAGAGTGAACAGATACATGTAGATGTGCTGAAGAATCTCGAGAGCTCTGGGCTGGAGGGATGGCTCAGCTGTTGAGTACATACTGCTCCAGAGTTCTGGGCTGCATGCATCACTCAGCTGTTGAGTACATACCGCTCCAGAGCTCTGGGCTGGAGGGATGGCTCAGCTGTTGAGTACATACTGCTCCAGAGTTCTGGGCTGCATGCATCACTCAGCTGTTGAGTACATACCGCTCCAGAGCTCTGGGCTGGAGGGATGGCTCAGCTGTTGAGTACATACTGCTCCAGAGTTCTGGGCTGCATGCATCACTCAGCTGTTGAGTACATACCGCTCCAGAGCTCTGGGCTGGAGGGATGGCTCAGCTGTTGAGTACATACTGCTCCAGAGTTCTGGGCTGCATGCATCACTCAGCTGTTGAGTACATACCGCTCCAGAGCTCTGGGCTGGAGGGATGGCTCAGCTGTTGAGTACATACTGCTCCAGAGTTCTGGGCTGCATGCATCACTCAGCTGTTGAGTACATACCGCTCCAGAGCTCTGGGCTGGAGGGATGGCTCAGCTGTTGAGTACATACTGCTCCAGAGTTCTGGGCTGCATGCATCACTCAGCTGTTGAGTACATACTGCTCCAGAGCTCTGGGCTGGAGGGATGGCTCAGCTGTTGAGTGCATACTGCTCTTCCAGAGGACTTGAGTTCTGCTCCCAGCACCCATGCTAGGTGGCTCACAACCACTTGTAAGAGTTCCAGGAGATTCAATGCCTCTGACCTTTGAGGGCACCTGGACGCAAGTATGCATACCCACACACATACATATCGTTTAAAATATTTTTTAATCCCAGAGCTTTGAAACATAGCCACTAGCCAAGGAGCCTAAAGACCTTATGCTTTTCTCCTTACCAAGGAGCATCTGGGATTTTCTTTATCTGGACTTGAGAGGTCCCAGCTTCTTTGTGATACATTTGCATTTTCACCTGATAATTGGTCTTCATTTCTGCTTCCCACAGGGTGCATTCTACCCACTGGAAAGCCTCGTTGACCCTCCCTTCCTACCAGCTCCCTTTGAGCTCCCAGAGAGCAGGGACTCCATGCTCTACATTGGCATCTCCGAGTATTTCTTTAAATCTGCATCCTTTGCACACTTTGTAACTGGGGCTCTTGAGATCACGCTGTCCACCAAGGAGGTAAGTAAAGCCTTGGGGTGGTAGCTATGCCCACCATCTTTAGTCTTTCTTTTTAAAGTGTCCTGTTGTGAACTTTTTTGTCAGTTTTGATCCCTGGGCCTTTTTATACCATCACTCCTAAAAAAGATAATGAATGATTATAGAATGGGTGCTGTTATTATTTTGGGGAGGGGGTTGTTGGATTTCCAGTTCTTCTAATTTAGTCTTCTTCATGATATCTAGCCACTGTTCTAGAATGATCTTAACTAATAGAAAGGCATCTATCTCTCTACCATTTATCATCTGTGACCTTAGTCAGTTCAACCTACTTATATTGTGTTGATTTCCTCATCTGAGAAAGGGGACTGAGGTCCCATACTCTTAGAGTCATAATGGTCACTAAAGAGTTTAAACTTCCAGAACAATCTCAGTATAGAGTAAGTGCTCTGCAACTGTTGCTTATGGGTTATATCACCACCACCACCATCATCACTACCACCACTAACAACAACAGCACCACCACCATCACCACCATCACCACCATCACCAACAACAACAACAGCACCACCACCACCACCACCACCACCACCATCACCATCACTACCACCAACAACAACAACACCACCACCACCACCACCACCACCACCACCATCACCATCACTACCACCACCAACAACAACAGCACCACCACCACCACCACCATCACCACCACCACCACCACCATCACTACCACCACCAACAACAACAGCACCACCACCATCACCACCATCACCACCACCTCCTCCACCAGCACCAGCACCACCATCACCACCACCACCACCACCACCACCATCACCATCACTACCACCAACAACAACAACAGCACCACCACCACCACCACCACCACCACCATCACCACCACCTCCTCCACCAGCACCAGCACCAACTCTCTTTTTATCACAAGAACACCCTCTCTGGCTAGTCAGCAAAAAGCATCCATTTTATTTTTTTAAATGACTTATTTTATTTTGTGTACATTGGTGTTTTGCCTGCATGTATACCTGAGTGATAGTGTTCAATCCCCTGCAACTGGAGCTACAGACAGTTGTGAGCTGCCACATGGGTGCTGGGAATTGAACCCAGGTCCTCTGGAAGAGCACTCAATGCTCTTAACCACTGAGCTGTCTCTCCATTCCCTAAAAGCACCCATTTTAAATCTTCACTTTCTGGGCATCATAATTGTACACGTTACTGTGAATCTTACATTCAGCATAGTGAGGACAGCAGTACCAACTGTCTTCGGCTTGAAAAAAATGCTCACCAGGTAAATTACTTAAGCAACTTACGTTTTGGGAGCTCTGAAAAGAGAAGAATAACTTGAGACTTACTGCTAATGACTGTAGAATGTTTGCATAAAGATTGTGCATAGATGAGACAGAGTTCTCCAGTGAAGAAGGGATTTCTCCAAAGGAGTATGACTTTGGGCAAGTCTCTTGCCTTTATAAAATGAGGTTACCTAAACATGTTGTGGCCCCACCTCTTTACAGGTCACATTAGAGAGAATTCTACATTTTACCTGAAAAGACAACCCAGATAAAACGTTGCAATGAGGTACAGAGGGATTGCTCAGTGGTTAAGGGCACTGGCTGTTCATCCAGAGGACCTGGGTTCAATTCCCAGCACCCACATGATGGCTCACAACCATCTATGACTGTAGTTCCATGGGATCCAGTGTCCTCTTATGGTGTGCAAATGTACATGCAGACAAAACACACACACACACACACACACATATACTTATATATAAAGTACATGAATAAATACATCTTTTCTAAAAAGTCTTGCAGTGATGTAGTGTTTCTTTTCTATAGATTTCCAACTATTTCAATCAAAATACTCAAGGAATTGGCAGCGTGTTCTCCAAGGTGAGTGTTCAAGTTCTGCTCCTCACTGAAGTCACTTCCAGGAAACTCTTGGATTTTCTACATTCTCTTTTGATTCAAGCATAAGTTAATCCATCTTTCTGTTCTTTTTTATTTCTTTTCCATTCTCTCTTCCTTTCCTGCTTCTCTTTTCTTCCTACTCTCTCTTCCTCCTCCTCTTTCATTTCTTGACAATGTTTCGATATGTAAAATGGGTAAACTGGCAAGCCTCCTGTCTCAGCCTCCCATGTACTGGGATTAAAGGTATATACCATCATACTTAGCCATCTTTCCATCCTACAAGATTTTTTTCTTCCTAATTAAATATGCAGAAATATTTCCTAAATAAAGCCCATTAAAATATAACTAAAAGTATTGTAAGTTCATAAAAAAATCAATCTGGAAAGTTCCACCACCTTAAAATAATTTACTTAAGTATAGAAATTACTGGTTTGAACAGAAGATTTAATCCTTACGTTACTTACTAGTTTATTTATTTGTTTGGTTAGTTAGTTATTTAGTTATAGGTAAGGTCTCACTATGTAGTGCAGGCTGGTCTGGAACTCAATGTTTAACCCAGGCTGGTCTTTAATTTTTGATCCTCTTCAGTCATTTTTCCAAATACTGGGATTACACATGACCTTAGTAAAACAACTATTAATATCACCCCTTCCGAGCATTCCAGGTATCATCCACAGTGGGCCAACAGGCTTCAGAGAAAGGCACTCAAAGCAGACAGATCTTGTCTTGAAGTTCAGTTCTACAGTTTATTCTGTGAGAACTATGAGAAAAGCACTTAGCCTGTCCACTCAACCTTCATTATACAACAGCCCTCCTGACAGTGTACGCCTTTAATCCCAGCACTTGGGAGGCAGGGGCAGGCAGATCTCTGTGAGTTCAATGTCAGCCTGATCTACAGAGTGAGTTCCAGGACATCCAGGGCTACACAGAGAAACCCTGTCTCGAAAAACTACATAAATAAATAATAAAAATAAAACAGCACTACTGATAGAACCTGCCTTGGAGTTTTATGAAGAGTAGATAAGAGACGATAAAGTCCCTAGTTGTGTGACTGGCACAGAGGATGTATTCAGCAAACGCACGTTGTTATTCCTAGTAAGAGGTACTTTCTGTTCTAACTGCATGATGCAAGATTTCCTTAGCACAAGCTACTCCAGGTTTGTGGTTTATGCTCCTCAGCTCCTGACTCTCTGTCTCTGTTTCTCTCTTGGAATGGGACAGATTGCAGAGATCTACATCTTATCCCAGCCGTTCATGCTGCAGATCATGGCCACAGGGCCTCCTGTGATCAACTTACACCCAAACAATTTCAGCCTGGAGTTCCCAGCTGCTGTCGTCATGCTCACTCAACGGGAGAACGCCACCATCGAGCACATTGTCTCCATGGACTTTGTGAGTCTGGGGATACAGGGGAGCAGCCTCTGGGCACCAAGTCCATTCCTGCTGAGAATCACTGGCCAGCAGCCTCTAGATGTTTGGAGTGAAGGGTGATTCCTAAATTAAGAGTAGACGCTGGGGCTGTCTAAAACAGACCCACCTGCCCATATGTGGAAGTGGCCATATATGGAGACAGAAGAGCTCATGACCCTGTGTGTAAAATATCTCACCAATTTCTACTTCCCATGCTCTATTTACATTAGAGAGCTGTAATCAAGTCAATTTCCCCCGATCAATTAAAGTTAAAAACAGTACAATGAAGTCAAACAAAATCACACACACGATCAGGGGAAGCAAAGCTCAAGAGGGGCTGGGGCTCTGGTCAGTGGCAGACTGCTGGCCCAGCATGCATAAGACTAGGTTTAATCCACAGCACTGCCAGAAAACCAATTTAAAAGAAGCACTCAAGCAAGAAACCTTTACACTTAGCTTCTTTCCCTGAAAGACAGTTTTCTCTCCATGTGGCCCACACTGGCCTTGAACTCTCATTCCTCCTCCTTCTTCAACCTTCCAAGTGCTAGAATATGCTCACAGGCTGCTGGCCCAGAGGTAGAGATGCTTCTTGCCAACATCTTTTGAATAAGAGGGAACACTGGACTTATGATGTCTTCGTTGTACTCCTAGAGTGAAGCTGTAACACTTGTGGTCCAGATGGACAGCCACTCACTGCAGTAACAAGGGTTGTTTTTTTTTTAATCTTCAGATTGCTAGTACCAGTGTTGGCCTGGCTATTTTGGGACAAAAACTGATCTGCTCCTTGTCTCTGAACAGGTAAGATCAATGGATTTGACTGTTGGAAACCTTGAGAATGAATGAGTGAGCATTCCCCAAAGACAAAGTGACCATTGAGAAAACAAATGCTTTACCACTGTGGGGCTGTGATTCAGCTTGGTACTCTGCCTCTAACAGAACAAATTATTTCAAAGGTTGAACTCAGTAAAGGAAAATTGCACTTCTGTGTTTCTCCTTCTTCTGATGAGAACAACAGTAAGATAAACTAGGAAGGTCACTGTGAAGATAATTCTACCAGCACCCATTCCGGTGATGACCACAGTTCCTCTTGGTGACTCAAGGAAGAGTATGTAGAATGGGGGTGTTGTGAGAAGAGGGGTGCACAGGGATATTCAGGTGCAGTGCACATCTCTAGAGATTAAGGGATCAAGTTTTAAATCCCTTCTCATTGGCCTTATGGCCACGGTCAAGTCTTGTCTTAGTTAGGGCTACTATTGCTGTGATGAAACACCATGACCAAAAGCAACTTGGGGAGGAAAGGGTTCATTTGGCTTCCATATCCTAAGTTACAGTCCACTGAGGGAAGCCAAGGCAGGAACTCAAACTGGGCAGGAACCACAGAGGGGTGCTGCTTACTGGCTTGCTCCTCGTGGCTTGCTCAACCTGCTTTCTTATAGAACCCAGGACCACCAGATAGGTTGCTACCACCCAAAATGGGCTGGGCCCTCCTACATCAATCACTAACTAAGAAAATACTCTACACATTTGCCTACAACCTGATCTTACAGAAGTCTCTTCTTCTCAGCTTCTTCTAGCTTGTGTCAAGTTGACATAAAACTAGCCAGTACAAGTCTATTAACCATTTCCACTTCAAGTCTCAGTTTCCTGATGTGTAAGATAGTAGAATTGGACTGATCCAACACCCTCAGACTCTGACAACTGGGTTCTATAACTAGAAGACAGAGTTTAACAAGATCTTGTCCATGGCCTAGCTAGTCTCAGAGGAGGCAATAAGGTGTGAAGGGACATGAACAGTTCCCATGTACAGGTCACTAAACACCATCTTCAAAGTCCACTCTCACTGAAGGGGGGGGTTACAGATGAACTGGCCAAGACTAAACTCGTGGAAGAAGAGGAGGCAATAGAAGCAGTCAGAAAAGAACTGAGAAACTGCCGGACAGTGGAGGGCACTCTAGAGGCAGAGGCAGGTGGATCTTTGTGAATTTGAGGCCAGCCTGGTCTACAGAGTGAGATCCAGGAAAGGCACAAAGCTACACAGAGAACCCTGTCTTGAAAAACCAAAAAAAAAAAGAAGAAGAACTGAGAAACCAACAGGAGAAAGTCAGTCCACCTTCCTAAGGCCACCTAATGGCTAGGCACAGGACTGTAGGAACATGGAAAACTCTTACAATAAAATCATGTTAAGTAGAAAAAAAATACAAAACTGCATAAATACAATAACCATTTGTACAACAAAAAGCTTCATACCTAGACAGAAAACTAGATCAGTCATCACACCCTCAAAAAAAAAAAATCAGGATCCAAGATTATGAGATTAGGAGATTGGAGTTTTTCATTAAAATAGTCATTATGCTATACTGTTTTACAATAAGAGGAACCCAGTTGGAAAGGGTACCTGTAGAATAGGCTCACACAAAGAAAAGGCTTCTTTACTCAAACTTACCCTCCAAGTACAGCTGACTTCTCAGAAGGGTCCAGAGACTTAGTGACCAAGGACAATACATTCAAGTACCTTAAAATAAGACCCTAAAGAAATACAATCCAGGGGGTTGGGGATTTAGTTCAGTGGTAGAGCACTTGCCTAGCAAGTGCAAGGCCCTGGGTTCAGTCCTCAGCTCCAGAAAAAAAAAAAGAAAAAAGAAAAGAAAGAAAGAAAAGAAAAGAAATATAACCCAGAATTTATTATACTAAGTTTATACCAACAATAATTTCAAAACAATTATTATAATTATTATAATTTCAAAAACAATTATTGTGGAACAAGCACAACACTCTCAATTGTCTGGAGACCCCAAGGTGGCCCTTTTTCTAGGGAGTCAGGCAGATAAAACTGAGAGCCATAATGGGTGCCTCTCAAGGTGGCAGTTCTGGGAGGCCAGTGGATGGAGAGCAGAGAGCAGGTCAATGAAGAGGTAAAGATTCTTCAGCATCTGCGTGGACCAAAATGAAGGTGGGAAAAAATTCAGACTGAATTGCTTCAGCATGGGACTGTGAGCACAGGTTAAGACCTGAGGTGACAGGGACAGAGAGGAGAGAGCAGGTGAGAAAAAGAGGCTGGAGACCTGACTGTTGGCAGGTGCAGGATAAGACCGCTGACTGCGGCAGCAGGTGCAGATAAGGTAAACAGTGCCCGGACTTGACAGGTCTCCATGTTCCTGACTGATTCCAAAGGAAGGATTTGATAATGGTGGTTATTTCAAGCTTGGTCAGGGGGACTGGGCTGGTTGCTCTGCTCCCATGGATCCTGGCCTCTCTGAGACCTCCTAGCAACCATGAGAGCCAGGAGCCAGTGTTATGGTTACTTAAGGGAATGATTTTTAAAATGGATTTAAACCCACTAAATTCATACCATCTCATTTTCCAGCTTCCTGTAGTCCTGAGATTACTCTGATCTTGTGATGATGAACCCTGAAATTAGGGCTCCTGCCTCGTCTCCCTGAGATTCGCGGATTGGGAGGTTCCCCTGCCCTGATGTCTTAGTCAAATCTGAGTAGAAAGGAAAATGCAGCTCTCCTACTTCAGGAATTGTGAAGAAGGGCAGAGAAGGTGTCTCAGTGGGAAAAGTGCTTACTGAATACGCATGAGAACCTGAGTTTGAATCTCTGCCACCCTTGTGGGCATGGTGGTACACAGTTAACCTCAGTGCTGAGGGACAGAAACAGGCAGATTCTGGGGACTTGCTGCAACCAGACTAGCTAAAACAATGAGTTCCAAGGTCAGTGGAAGACTTTGTCTCAAATAAATAGATAGATAATTAGATAGGTGATAGATAGATAGATAGATAGATAGATAGATAGATAGATAGATAGATAGATGATAGATAAGTAAAATAGAGAATGATTGAGGAAGACATGTGGCATGGACTTCTTGCCTTCACAGGTGCACACACAGATGAGCATATCACACACACATACACACACACACACACACACACACACACACACACACAAGATTTTTAAAAAATTATGAAGAATGTCAGAGTAGAAACTAAGGAGTCTGAAGGTGGCTCCTGCAGAAGATGCTGTCTTAAACTCCGGCACTGAGTCGGCTTTGGGCAAGGTTTGTGGGTCAGGCCTCACTTGGCCACCCAACCAGAGAACAGCTTAGCAAGGCTGCCCAGGCTGTGCTGAAAGGCTGTCTTGTCCTCAGCAGTGGGAGCAGCAGCCCCGCCTCCCACATCACGGCCCCTCCTCCACTCTAGTCTGCCTTTCAGGCTGAGCTGGTTTAGTCTGTGGCCACTGAGAGTCACTGAGAGTCATCCGGAAAGGCGAGGCATGGTTGGGAATCCATGAGACAGACATCAAAGGGGAAGAACCAGGCAATACAGTGTCTCCAAATAAACTCCCAGCATCCCTTCTGACCAACCCTGGCTGAGCTGCTTGGCATTGGCTGTGAGAGATACAGACATCGAAGCAAACCTGAGGGGTGTGATTACGATGAGTTAGAGAGCATGCCTAGCTGTGTTTAGGTCCCAGCACTGCAATTGATCAGCTGTGTAGCCTCAGGCAAGTTACTTAACCTCTCTGGATCTCTATTTCCTTCTCCATAAAATGATGTTCTTATAAAACCTGTTTTAGAAGGTTGTGACATTCTGAGTCCATAATATGTGTCTATTTGCTGCTCAAAGCGTGCACTCTCTCTCTCTGTCTGTCTCCCCCCCCCCTCTCTGTCTGTTTCTCTCTGTGTCTCTCTCTGTGTCTCTCTCTCTGCTAGGGATCAAACTCAAGGCTTTGCATGTTAAACAAGTGTTCTAACACTCAGCTACCCCTTTAGCCCCTACAAAATCATTTCACGAGTGTCCCTGTTAAGAAGCCCTCCCTCCTCTGTGGGAGATACCATCTTCTACTCCTCTTTATTGCTGAGCTTTAAAGTCTCCCTCCCGGGGCCTCACTCAGCACAGCGCCCACTTTACATCACTGAAATCTTTTTTTCTTTTATTCTTCTCTTATGCATTACATCGGGACAGCAATTTCCTCCCCCTCCACTCTTCCCAGTCACTCCCCCACCTCCCTTTCCCCCAGATACATTCCTCCTCTGTTTCCCTGAGAGAGAGAGAGAGAGAGAGAGAGAGAGAGAGAGAGAGAGAGAGAGAGAGAGAGAACAGGCCTCACAGGGATATCCACTGAACACAGCCTAACAAGTTACAATAAGGCACAAACCCTCATATCATATCGTGGCTGGATGAGGCAACCCAGTAGGAGGAAAGGGGCCACAAGTGGGAGCCCACACCTGACACTGCCTGGATGGCCAGGAACCAGAGGCAGGACAGCCCAGAGACCCAGCATAGAACCAAACACGTCACTTAAATCTCACAGCCCCATTTCATGACCTGACACCCATGTTCAGTAATTCTGTAGGATAAGTGAGCACCTAGAGGTGACTTGATGGTCCCTGAGCTTAGATAACTTACCCTCAAGGTCACAGAGCTGCCCAGTGACTGGACCAGAACCTATTTCAAAGCCGTGGGTGTTTAACTACAGTGTTATCTTGCCTTTGGCATGGGGAAGAGCTAAGACATAGAAAATGGCACCTAGGCCTGGGACTTAGGAAATAAATACGGTTGTCTGGATCAGGACACCCGTGAACCTGGTGTCGTGCAAAACTGAAAGAGACAGTAAATCATTTCTCAATACTAAGCGCTGAAAGGCGAAAGAGAAGACGTGGAACAGAGTGTCCTGGACAGAAAAGGCACACAGCTCTGTTCTCACTGGAATCAATCAGAGGAAGGGACAAAAGAAACAGACAGCCAGGGATGCTGATTACAAGCTTAACCTCTCTGGGAATGTCTAGTCAGAACCTCAGTGTCTGGAGTCAGCTGGATCTGGACTTGGATTCTGTCTGTTACTTGGTAGCTGTGTGGCCTGAAGCAAGCTATTTAAGCTTTAAATGTCAGTTTCCTCATCAGATAAACATCACACCTCTCACCTCTGCATAGAGCTGATGCATGAATGGATCAGGTGATGGGTATGAAGCCCTGCACAGAGCCTAACCATTGCCACAGACCTGGTAGTTAATCCTCGCTCCACATTCCAGGATCCAAGTTTGACCACATAAGATGTGGAAATTGGTCCCCAGAGGCATGACAAGTCAGAATGGCCTTAAAAGCTATAGCACTGGCCCTCCACATCATACAGCAGATTCCTACTGTTTTGTCGTGGAGCCTCTTGAGCCAAACAGAATTGTGTTGAAGGCATCTCTAGCACATAGTAGGTATTTTGTTCATCCATAGACCAAGTTAAATGATACTTTCTCTTTCTTGGTCTTCATTCAGATAACTTAATCCTAACCCTCAATCTGCAAAACTCAAGGCAGTCAGGGCCTGGGGAGACGCCTCAGTCTGTGAAGTGCTGAAGACAGGAGGATCCCCAGAACCCACATAAAAAGCTGGTCAGGCTGGGCGGTGGCCTTTAATCCCAGCACCCGGGAGGCAAAGCCAGGTGGATCTCTGTGAGTTCGAGGCTAGCCTGGTCTACAGAGCGAGATCCAGGACAGGCACCAAAACTACACAGAGAAAGCTGGTCAGGTGCTAAGGTAAATGTCTGTAACCCCAGAGCAAAGGAGGCAGACAGGAGGGTCCCTGGAGCTCTTGACTAGCCAGTCTAGCCAAATCAGGGAGTCCCGGGGTCAATGAGAGACCCTGCCTCAAAAAATAAGGGGGAGAGTGACAGAGGAGGGCAGCCACCACTGACCTCTGGCCTTCAACACGTGAGCACGCATGCACACACACATGCACACACACATGGAAATGTGTACACACATATACAAAACACCTTGAGGTAATCAAATGTACATTATTGTTGATTCACTTAACTTTGGAACAATTTTTAACTTTTCTATAATGAAGACTCTGGACATTCCCAAATGCCCTACTCATCAATACACACACACACACACACACACACACACACACACACACACACCCTACAGCCCCTCCCAAGCAATGTAATCAGAAAACATAAATGCTCTCCTCCTCACAGGCTGGGCAGGGAAATATTTCCCAACATGAGGCATCAGGAACACGTGTCCAGATAGAATGCATCTGCGGTTTCTATCGTAAGGGTGCTTTTGGATTCTTGGCAAAGGAGGAAACTCTAAACAGATCCTTCTCAGGAGAATTTCCAGGCCACCGAGGAGGAACTACGGTTAAATTCTTAAGAGGGCATTTCTCCCACAAAACCTGTAACTAAAGGTCACACCTACAGCCTGATGGGTGTTTTCTTGTTTCATTTTTTGTTTAGCTTAGCTTTAGGTTCAAGGGCAATTGTATTAGAGTTTAAAAGGAAGACCCTGGAGCAGATAAGCTGTAAATCTCAGCAGCTTCCCAAAGGAGGAAAGAAAAGCCAAGCTGTTTGATCTCTGCTAGGAGGTCAGCCCCTGGGAAGCAGAAGCACAATGGCAAACATGGGAAGGAGGGGTCAGAGAAAGAGGGGAGCCCAAAGCGTGGAGAAAGCACCATGCTCTGGCTCTTCAACTACTGGGCCTGGCCTTCAAACCCTAACCCAGTGCCCCCCACCCTGGCTTCTCCATCTTCCTAGAACTTTCTTTAGATTCCTTCCATCTCAAAGGGATCCCCTACTCCAGCTAGTACTCCCACCCACCCCTTTGTCTACTCCTCTGTCTCTGCATGCAGTCAGGGAGGATTTCTTGGGCCACTATTTTGTGCCATGTACTGCTCTTGGTTCAGAGAACAGAGAGAGGGCAATGGTCCCTACCTAGCCTGGAGAGGAGCAGGCGATTAGCGGGTGTGAAGTGTCCTTCTAGAGGTGTGAACGGAATGCTTCCCTCAAAGGACAACTTGTTTGCCCCCCTAATGCCTTCCCCCACCCCCACTTCTCTCTCACACACATACACCCTTGTAAACTCACAAAAGAACATCGGTGTCCACATTATATCATCACATTTAAATTAAATTCTTCACATGGCCCCCACATGGCTGAGCACTGGGTGAGCACCTGAGAAGCTCTTGGCCATCAGTCGTCTCTCCATGCCAGAGCCATCATCTTTCATCTTCAAAACCTTCCATGGTGAGGTCGCCTAGTCTGGGCAGCCGCGTCTGCCTCCCAGCACCGTTTGCTGTGCCCTCTCTGTGGCTCTGTTCCCTCAAGGGGCCTCTGCCAGGCCCCCTTCCTTTTCCTTCCAGTTTTTCTTTTAAACTCTGTTCATCCTTCCTGTTTCGGCTCAAGGAGTCTTCCCTTGGGAACCTTCATGCATCTACCAAACCAGGTCAAGTGCCTCTGTCACATGACTCGATGACTTGTTTCTTGTCTTCCGAGCATTTGTCTCAATTTGTAATTAAACTTTAATCGTTGGATTCTTTGATAATGCCCCCACCTCCCACCAGGCTGTGAGCTCTAGCTGGGTCTGATTGTTACCACAGTCATCTCCAGCACCTGCCCCTTAACTGACATGTGTTAGGTGCTCAAGAAACATCTTCTGAGTAGGCCAATAAAGCCATGATTAGTGCCGGGATGTACTGAGATACGTACTCAGCACCAAGATACAGTCATTAAGACTGGATCTCATCCCCTAAGAAGTTCTTGGTTACAGACTGAAACAGAAGCAGAACATAGGGCATTGGGTAGTAGCACTGATTTTCCTTGTCTCCCTTGGCACAGGGTTGGAGGGGTGACTTTGTTAGGAGCTCTGCACTTGGCCTTGCCTCTTGGCTTTGCCCATGTCACCATATTGACCCAGATCACAAATGACCTTTCATTATGTTTGCAGTTTTACTCTGATTTTCAATCTAGGCAATACACTTTTTGAATGGGCTATATTCCCCATGTACCCGCATGTGTGCGTGTGCGTGTGCGTGTGCGTGTGCGTGTGCGTGTGCGCGCGCGCCTAGGGGTGCAACTCAGTTACACAGGCATACTAAGTGACTTTGTCACTCTGTCTCACCCCCAGCCCGAGAGAGAGCTCACTTCCTTCCCAACAACTCCATGGCCCTGAGGAAGAGTTTGTTCTTAGTAGCTGCACTTTAATATCAGACAAGAGAGCCAATAGAAGATAGTTCAAAGCCCAAAGCCAGGCATCACCTCATGGTCTGAGTTGGGGTTGTCTTTTTCAGAGCCAGGAGAGTGGTTTTGTCTTACCAGTGTCTCCGCAGCTAGAGACAAGAATCCACTAGTAAAGGAAGCTGTGAGCATGTGAGAGAAATTGAGGTAGCCCCAGGAGAAAGGCAATCTAGCTCACGTGCTTCCCAGACACGTGCTGTCATAGCCGGTGCTCCTGGGAATCCGCACATGGCTTCAGGAAAGAAAGGAGACTTACGTGTTCCAACATGATCTCGACACCAGAGTGGGTTTGCCTATTCTAAGAGACAGTGTGGTCAGAGGGCAGCGCGTCCCTCCTCTCTCCTCAGCAGAGACTTTAAAGAGGCCCCGTGAATCCTCCAGGCATGTGCCAGTGACATGATCTCTGACCCATGCCAGATTGAAGAGGTTTTCAGATTTCTATTATCATGTATGAGTTTGAAGCTATCTCACACCTAATTTCGACTAACATGATATTAGCTGATAATCAGTTGATACCTCCTTGAGAATCTGCTTTTTTAAGTGTAGTCACAGAAAGAGTCTCAGAAGAAGTAGCAGAGAAGATATTCAAAAGAGCTGACCAGTCCAACAATATGGTTCATTGGGTAAAAGTGCTTGCTCAGGAAGCCTGAGGACCTGAGTTCAATCCCCAGAAACCACTGTGGAAGGAGAGAACCAGCTCCCAACAGTTGACCTCCGGCCTCAAAATACACACACACACACACACACACACACACACACACACACACACACAATAATAATAATAATAATAATAAATAAATAAAAGTAACAATAATAATTAATGTTATAATTTTAAAAGTAAAAGTTAACCAATGAAAGAGTGAGTCCTAAAACAGGAAACATCCTGAGTAATGACAGAGAAGCCAAAAACATCATGAAATGTGTAAGGAAAGGAAATACCTCTCAGGTATAAGATCTTCCTCAGCCCCTCTAGTGTTCGGAGACTCTGCCAGTACATTGCATATATTCAAATGCAGCCAACATTAAATACATCTCACTGCGGATGTTAAATTGCAATGACCAGTGGCCATAATGTTAGTTTATGTGAATGTGTATTTTTTTAGGATTTTTGGGTATGCATTTGATACCAATACCTTTTTAAACCTTAATTCTATAATGCCTGGTGAATAAAATAGCATAACATCCCACAGTTCAGTGTTAATGAGGATAAAATTAAAGATTCAAAAGAATCAATAGTTGATACTGAAGAGGCAACTGGGAGCCAAGGTAAAAGGAAGTCTCATTGCCATGCAAGCGACTTGGACTTGATTACCGCCACTAAAGAATTTTGGTCAGGGTAGTGTCCTCATCAGACATGTCCATAACACAGTTTACCCTCAGTGTGGCACAGAAGACGGACTGAAGAAGGTAAAGTCTAGAGACAGGCAAGTTCAGGAGAAAGCTGAAATAGATATGAGGCTCAGATCTGGGCAAAAGTGAGCCACAGAAAGCTAAGAAGAGGCAAGATGAGATGGACATCGAGAGAACCGGGTTCTAGCCAGGAATATTGGCACATGGCAGCAATCCCAGCACTGGGGAGGCTGAGGAGTTCAGGACCAGTCTGGGCTTCATAAAAACATCTTGTCTTGAGGTGTGTGTGGGGGGGTGGGGGTGTCTGGGTTTTTATCCCAAGTCTGCCATTTGCTCTCTTTTGACTGCAGTTTTTCCATCTTCAAAATGAAGGTGTCTTCCCCACTAATTATTATTTCTTCATATCTCCACCACCATTGGATACAAAAAGTGAAGCCTGTATCTTGGGAAGAGCCCTTAGCAACTGGGAGACCATCTGATGTCTTGATATTTGACAAGGAGTAGCAGGAAAGTCATGCCCTGGCCTTGGGCATCTGCTCACCACTGAGGGTCACATTTGTGTAGTGCAGTAAGAATACAGTAGCCACAGGGCTGAGCCTTTTCCCGCATTGTCTATGGGAGGCAGGCTGTGTGTGGATTTCTCAGCAGTGATTTGTCTTTATCTATAAAAAGAGAGAGAAAGAGAAATCTATTTTTCTTTTTTGTTGTGTTGTTTCTTATTATCTTGTTGTTGTTTCATTTTTATTTGTTTATTTGTTTTTGTTTTGAGACAGGGTTTTTTTCCCTGGCTGTCCTGGAACTTGCTCTGTAGACCAGGCTGGTTGGGAGTCACCATGTGGGAGACTGGGGACTGAACCCTGGTCCTCCGCAAGAGCAAAAACTGCTCTTAACTCTTAAGTGCTGAACCATCTCTCCACCCCCATAAATCTACCTTCCTTTAACCTCTTCCTGTTTCCTTTCAGATTCCGCCTCTCTTTGCCAGAGAACAGCCACAGAGATGCTAAGGTAGGAATACAAGCTCTCGATGTACCCTGAAAAAGGCACAAGAAACAGAATTCTGTTGCACTGTAGGTTTTCTGTGTCTCCAAGAATCCTTGATTTCTCCATAATTTTAGCTTTGAATTTTTTTCTTGTTCATGAGTTTGGTTGATTTTGCAGTACAGGGGATTGAACCTGGAGCTTTCGTGGTACTCATTTATCAAGCCCATTAGCTTAGCAATATACTTTTACTTATATTACAGGGCTTACAAAAGAACTGGAAAGACTGTGTGTGATGCTAGAAAACTGGGCATTCTCATGCGGGGAAGGGGGTTTGATTCCTAGATGAAATGATCCTCTAGAGTTAAATTTAAGTTTCAGAATTCCATAGTTAAGTGCATTCTTCAAAGGCACCCAGCCCACATCCAGCTTGGGAGTAGACATGTTGTCTTAGCTCCTTTTCTGTTGCTGTAATAAAACACCATGGCCAAAAGCAACTTATAGAAGAAAGGTTCGTTTGGCTAATGGTTCCAGAGAGGGATGCATAAGAGCAGGGATGTCATGGTCCGGCAGCAGAGGCCCAT
The DNA here is from genome assembly GCF_004664715.2 of Peromyscus leucopus. Lineage (NCBI taxonomy): Eukaryota > Metazoa > Chordata > Mammalia > Rodentia > Cricetidae > Peromyscus > Peromyscus leucopus. Next base: position 46,968,477 of record NC_051078.1, on the reverse strand, counting down.
TTCCATACACACACAGGAAGTAGAGTGAATAAGCAAGAAGTAGGGTGAAGCTATAAACTCTCAAAGCCCGCCCCCTGTGACATACTTCCTCCAGCCAGACTTAACCTCCAAACAGCACCACCAACAGGGGACCAGCGTCAAATGCACGAGCCTGTGGGAGATTTCTCATTTAAATCCCTACACACCCCAACAAGTAACTTGGAATGTCCAGACTCATAGACGTCAAAAAGGTCAGCCAAGTCCATGCCTTTCTTTGTTCACAATCGGTGCTATCATAGAGGGTGGAATCACATGGATTTTGGTATCAAAACTCCTGGGTAGAACTCTACCTAGCACATGCTCAGCTATAAGTGAGCTTTCGTTCTTAATGTCATTCTGTCATTTACAACTTCTTACTGAGCATAGCAATGTTCAAGACAAAAATGTTCCCCCTCATGGCATTAACATTCTCTGCAGTGATTCTCCACTGGGGTCCACTTAGCATTTTAGGGACCACGGCTATCATGGCCTGGGATGGGGAGAAGGGTGATATAGGGACAGATGTCAGAAATTTCTCTAAGCTTCCCATAGCACACCAGCCAACCCCCAAACAACAACAACAAAAAAGAAACAAAACATCCTTCCCAAAGTATCAATGGAGCTACTATATGGAACCCAGTCTTAGAATATGTGAAAACATGTATATGCTTTTGCAACCAGTTGAGTGTGCAAATAGTGAACAAATACACAGTGCATGTATTGAAAATAATATAGAAAAATAGGAATCGGCAATTGGAGCAGGTATGGAGCTAGAGATCACCCAGAGTTGTTGAGAAGATCTGCTGAAGCCCAATTCACTCAACACATCTACAGTGGTAGGTGGCAGGTAGTAAGTAAATGGTGGCCATTGTTCCTGCACTTATGAGAACTGGTTCATTTGTCTGTGTAAGTGGAGAATGAGCATAATCGTTTCATACATTAACTCTGAGGCCAGACTGCAAGAGTGAAGTCCCACTTCCTGGTGGTGTGTTCTTAGACAGGTCACTTAGTCTCTCATGAGGCAGTGCATTGTTGCCACATCCAACAGAAAGGTGGCAGTAAGACAGGACCAGGGGGCTGGAGAGATGGCTCAGAGGTTAAGAGCACCAGCTGTTCTTTCAGAGGTTCAATTCCCAGCACCTACATGGTAGCTCATAGCTGTCTATAACCCCAGTTCCAGTGGATCTGGCACCCTCACACAGATGTACATGTAGGTAAAAAAAGAAAATGCACACAATTTTTTTTAAACAATTAAAAAAAAAAAAAGACAGGACCCGGTCTGGGGATGTTAGTCAAGTCAGCAAATTTAGCTGAGGCCAAAATAGATGTTTCATTGCAAGGAGAATTCTGAGATTATGATTCAGGAGCAATATAGTCCATACACTGGAATTTAAGACATACCTTTCATGCCACCCTCTGAAGTCTGACATGCCAGTATCAAAGTTGAGTGTGGTGATGCACATCTCTAATCCCAGCGAAATGCCTAGCATTGACAACACAATGTGCTGACCCTGGCATTTCAGAAAAATGGCCATGGTTCTTCCCTAACATTTGCACAGTATTAACTTGTCTAATTCTGACAACTACCTATGAGAAGCTGCTCCTGATAATGATGATGGTGGTGGTGATGATGGTGGTGATGATGATGGTGGTGGTGATCATGGTCATGATTATGATGATAGCCTATTATTATTGTCCTCATCTTATAGTTGTTGGAATTGAGGCCCTGGAAGATTGAATAATTCTTCCAATACAACAAAATAACTGGGGAAAAATAAAACAAGAGAGATAAGCCTAGACAGACTGACTTCAGGATGCCCAAAAAGTTTTCGCTGATCCAGGTGTGGTGGCAAACACCTGTATTCCCAGCATTAGGAAAGGGTAAATCAATAAGAATATGAGTTCAGGGCCAGCCTAGGCTACACGAGGACTTCCAAGTCTAAGGTTATATAGTGAGACCCTATCCCAGCAAACAAATAAAAAGGTATTTACTAAATGAGTTTCCATTCATCTAGGTCCATTTACTTTTTCAAGATTTATTTGTGTGTGTGTGTGTGTGTGTGTGTGTGTGTGTGTGTGTGTGTGTTTATCTGCATATGTGAGTGCTGTACCCACAAAGTCCTGAAGAGGGTATCAGATCCCCTGGAGCTGAAATTACAGGCAGTTGTGAACTACCTGATATGGGTCGTGGGAAGTGCACTCCCGACCTCTGAAAGAACAGTTATGTGCTCTTAACTACTGAACCACCTCCTCCACCTCCATTTACTTTTAATACCTGGATGGTTGCAGAGAGCAACACTGCCTGGGATATCCAAATACCGGTTTATTCAAGATAAAGTGAGAGTTCTGGCGGTGCTGTGAAGTTCAGAGTACGATGCAATGCAAAGGGAGGCCCGGTGGTGAAGTTCCCGTCAGGGAAGACTGACAGCTGGGGAACACTTAGCTCTCCGCGATTTGCTGGGTCTGTACCGAAACCGTGCTTTGCTACCGTCCTGGGTCTCTGTTCATCATCACCAGTGTAAAAGGAAACACAAGCGCGCTCCCACCAGGGAGAAAAGAGCCCGTGTGGCATGGCTTTCCACATAGCTAGGACGTTCCCACAGGGAAACTCTAGACATGGCTTTCTGTCCTGCTGAGTCCTGGGGACTTGCACACCCAAACCAGGCATGATGCTTTCAGAGAATCTTGATGTGGCAACTGATGAAGTCTCCTTTTTCATCTTAGGTCGTGAGGTTTGAGAATATCCTGTCTTCCATTCTTCACTTTGGAGTCCTCCCACTGGCTAATAGTAAGGAATTCTTTTAAAAACCATGGGACTCTGGGGTTGGTTACACTTGCGGTTTTGTTTGGAACTTTCTACCCTGGTGCCTGTGTGTTTAGAGTGTTATTGTGAATTTGGGTCAGAGCCAGAACTTTGCAGTGTACAGCATTAAGAGCTGAAGAAACCAGTTAACCTGTTTAAGCTTGCCAACAACACTATTTACACATTCAGCAGGAAAGGCTATGTTGGCTTGAGTTAAAGAGATAAAACTTCTGTCCTTAGACAGTAAAATCTTCTTTAGGTCAACTAGAAATGAAATTATGTTCCCTGGGATTACTGTCTGGAAAGACACACTTTAATGAATGACAACCTGGTTCTCTCCCTCATCCACACACTTCAATGAATGACAACCTGGTTCTCTTCCTCATCTACACACTTCAATGAATGACAGTTCTAGTTCTCTCCCTCGTCCAAAATGACTTACAATCCAAAGCATCCGGAGTTTGGCTCAATTAAAATGTTTTTTATATTAGACACAAAATGTTCCCAAGTCTACAAATTAGAAATTTTCAAAATAAGGGGCTAGATAATAGTTAAGTTGGCAAATGCTTGCCTTGAAAGCAAAAAGACCTGAATTCAATCCTCCAGGAATCCCCCTTCTCCATTTTTTAAAATGCTGGGCACAATGGTACACACTTACAATCTCAGTGCTGATGCAGGCAGAGACGGGCGGATCCCTGGGGCTCACACCCCGGCACAGCCTATTTGGGAGTTTCAGGTCAATGAGAGACCCCCATCTCAAAAGCAACAATAAACCAAGGTAGTAGATGGAAGTGAGGGATGATGCTGAGGTTATCCTCTGTCCTTCACACATGTGCACACACATGCTTGTGTATACACACACACACACACACACACACACACACACACACACGTCTTTTATGGCTATGTAGAAAATGAAAAGCATAGTCAGGCATGGTTAGTACTTAAATTGGAGAAAATGGGAAGTTTTGTTTTATTTTGTTTAGTATCCAAATATACATAATTACAGGCACATTTTTACTGAATATAAATTAATTACTAATTCGTCCAGCAAAACACTAGGGACAAGTGTTTTGAAACAAGACCGGGAACAACAATAAGATAAACTATTAAAAAGCTTCTAGTTCCTCTCTTTCTAAAACGCCTGCCAAAAAAAATCACTGCTCATGCCCAATTACCTTCCACCTTTTTTCTACATTGTAGCAAAACTGCAGCAAGGATTTCCTCTCCCCAACCCCTACAACATCTCATTTGTCAATTCAGACATTCAAGTTCTTGAGGTAAGATTCTGAATTCTCGCCTTCCCTATTTATTTTCATAGTAGACAAGCTTCCTGTTTTGTTCATTACTTATTTTTTAAAGATTTATTTGCTATTTATTTCATGTGGATATGTGTGTGCATGAGTGTGTGTATGTATGCCATATTCATCCTGGTGCCACATCAGATCCCCTGGAACTGGAGTTACAGCCAATCATGAGTCACACCACGTAGGTACCAGAAACCAAACCCAGGTCCTCTGCAGGAACAGTGAGTTCTCTTATCCACACAGCCATCTCTCCATCCCCTCATTATGTTTTATTTTGCTTTCCTTCAAATTTTACCAGGCCAAGGAGTTTAATAAACAGACCATCCAGCTATTAAAGCTTATAACTAACAATGAAAAATTTAAAAGTCAGACCAAGTCTAATTTCACTTTGAAGTCACATTTAACCACTCCACAGTATAAGAAAACACTTTTAAAAGTATTTTATTTCACCAGACAAACTGTAAGGCTGAGATCATTAATCCCATTTTCTGAGGAAAGTAGACCCAGAGAAATTTAGTGTCTTAGGTAGAAATGAAAATGGCTGGTATATTAGTTACTTCTCTGACTAAATGCCTGGCAGGATATAACATAAGAGAGAAAGGGTTTGTTTGGCTTACAGCTCAAAGGGATACAGTCCGCCACAGCAGGAGAAGGTGTGGCAGCAGAAACATGAGAGACCATAAAACCTCTTCCTTCAACAAGATCTCACCTCGTAGGTTCCACAACCTTCCAAAGAAGTGTCATGAGCTGGTGACCAAGATTCTAAACACATGAGGCTGAGGGATAGTTTGCACTGAAACCACCCCAGCTAAGAACCCTGCTGACTGGTTCCTTGACGCTTTCAACCTTTCTCAGGATTTGGGCCCTAGTGAACGCTGTTTCCTGGAAGATGGCTACTAAGCAACTTCATGATACTGCCACCCCTTCTTTTCTGCATTTTGCTGTTGTGGTCTGGAAAGCAGAAACAATTTTCAGAAAGCATCTCCCACCTATCCTCTACTCCACACTTGCTCTTACCTCCCAGCCTTCCTCTTCTCCACTCCCTTCTACCTAAGTCATACCTAGCGGCAGTGATACAGAATGGCCTCTTTCTGCATCAGAGGCCTTCACATAGGGTACAGGTGGTGGGAAAGTCTTGATGCCTTAGGGCCTGGCAAAGAAACTTTCCAACCCCCCGGCAAACCCAGATATGCCCTTAATTTAATATTGTCTCCATTCTGCACACTTTCAGGATTTCCTTCTGATTTCTACTGACCTGACACACGAAACATCCTCAAAACAACAGCCAAATCTCCACAGCTGGGGAGGTCTGAACCTGGTAAATGGACCATGGAGAGAACAGCCAACCCATTGATCGCCGGTTCACAATCCCCTCCAGGAAGTAAACAACCTGGGGTCCCATGGAAACTGTAAACCTGAAGATGAAGGCCATGCACCCTGGATATAAAAAAAGCCCATGTGAAATAGTTTCTCTCTGGAGCCCTAAGAGACCTAGAGTGAGGAGGCCAGCTGAGTGAAAGGGCCCAAGAGGGCTGAGGCAGTGGGAGGAGGGTGCATGCATGTACGTCAGTCCATAACCATGTTGTGTGCCTGTTTCTAACCCGTGGATAAGAGTGAGGATGCAGATCTGACCAGGTGGGTAAGGAACTTGTCTGTATTTGTACTAGTAGGTGTGTGTGTGTGTGTGTGTGTGTGTGTGTGTGTGTGTGTGTGTGTATCATGTCAGCTTTTCAGAGACTTTCTTCTTTAGCTGGATTTTGTGTTTTATGTTTACTATTACTGCCCTGTGCTTAATTAAAATTGTTTTCTATCAATGTCAGTCTCTGTGTGTGAAAGCTCCTGTCCTGAATTTATTTTAATAAAATATGACAGAAAACAGAAAAGACTTGTTTTTAACTTTGGCAAAGACTGATGTTCTACAAATATCAATATTAAAAGGGAGTTGCTAGCTTCTTAAGTCTCCCTGTGGTCATCCTGTGTTTGTCTGAGGATGCGTCCTCTCAAGGACTGAACAGAAATGGCAGTGCAGCTTACTAAAGCTGGACGGTTCACAGCTGGGTGAGAATGGACCGGGGAACAGATGGGAGAGCCAGGATGGATACGTAAAAATGAACAGAAACCACACCCTCTGTGTGTCTACTGCTTAGGTTATTAGGGGGAAGAAGATAACTGTTAAGTGCTTAAAGCCCTGGTCTGGCTGCTCCCCCAGCGTCATTCCTGTGACCTTCACAACCACTCTATGGAGAATTATGATCCCATTTCATGGATGAGAAAACAGAGGTTAAGAGGTTAGTTATGGCATCGGTGGAAATTGAGGCCAAGTCTTCCTGATAGCTGCTGTGCTTTTCTTCACAGGAAACAGGACTAGAAACAAACCAGTGCAAGCTCTCTTACTGCAATGGAGTCCGAGTCGACTGTGTTTAAGACACAGCCACACAAGGCTTACTCCAAACAGAGCTGGGCTAAGAAACCCCAGCGATCCACAGCAGCTGTAACTTATTCACCTCTGCAGGGCATTGCAGGGCATTGCAGGGCATTGCAGGGCATTGCAGGGCATTGCAGGGCATTGCAGGGCATTGCAGGGCATTGCAGGGCAGGTATTTGTAACAGAAAATGCTTGTTGTATGTCCACAGTTCCATTCTGAGACATTACAAGTCAAATGCTGTTCCTTAGTATTTTGTCTAGCTCAGCTGCTTCACCAGTGGGGCTGGGAACTACAAACTATGTATTCTCTAGAGCAATTGAACTGATCCAGATTCAAGGGATTTCGGGGGCTGCTTAAAAACATTTCCAAGCACGCCTTTATTCTCAGCAGCAATAGGCAAGTGGATCTTTCGAAGTTCGAGGCCAGCCTGTTCCAGCGAATCATAGTGAGTTCCAGGCTCAGCAAGGCTAAATGCTGAGACCTTACCTTCTTCTTTTTTTTTTTAACCAGAAGGGTAGTTTAGCCAGATCTCACTAAAAACAATGTGCAATGTGGTTTAGCTTTAGCTCATGGAAGACATCATAACGAGAGGACCACGATTTGCGCAACGAGTTTTGAGCCTCGGCGCTTGCCTTCCTCCCTCCCGCGGCGGAGCGGGACGCGCGTGCGCCCTGAGTCCTCAGAGGCGGCTACGCGGAGCCGGTAGACAACGCGGCGCCTTCTCGTTCCGAGCCGAGTCGCGGGCTGCCGCCGCCTTCGCCGCCACCATGAGTCGCAACTACAACGATGAGCTGCAGTTCTTGGACAAGATCAATAAAAACTGCTGGAGGATCAAGAAGGGCTTCGTGCCCAACATGCAGGTGAGGGGCCGGGGCCGCGGCCTCCGGGGCTGCGGGCCGCGCTTCCGCCGCGAACCGGCTTCCTCCGGCCGGGCCGACCCCCGCGGGGTCCGCGTCTCCCTCCCCAGCTCGCGCCGCCGGTCCCCGCGCGACAGGGCCGCACACGCGTGTTTGCCCCACGCCCCGTCTTCCGAGATACTGCGGTCTTCTCCACGGCGGCACTGTTAGCCTGGAACTCGTTCCCCTGGAGTCAGGGCAGTCGCTTAGATAACGTTCACAGCCGGCATTCCCCAGGCTTGAGTCGGCTTTTAATACAGCGACAAGCGGCAAGATTCCGCCTCTTACTACGCCCTTCGCGGAAGGGCCCCTAGGACTCGTCTGTACCCGTCTGGGAAGACGGCCCGACTCCGTGTCCGTCCCCTTCAGCCGAAGTTTTGGGAGCGGGAGACCAGGGGCTGAAACCCTGCCCTCTCTGTGTCCGTGGGCGTTTGTGCTATTGGATTCCGTTAGAGGAAGAAAACACTTGTAAGGTTTTGACACGTGTGTTAAGTGACTCAGTCCCTTAAGTGCCATGCGAATGCAATAAAAGTTTGCCCTCCTTTGTCTTGGTAAAAAGTTTCTGTTAGGCCTTGCATGGTAGCCCAGGCCTGTAACCCCAGCACTGGAGGCTGAGGGTGGAAGTTCTTATTAGCGGATACTACTGTGTCAGCGGACAGTCTAGGATGCATACGAGGCCAGCCTGAGCAACTTAAGACTCAAAAATCACAAAATTTCCTTTTAGCCATTCCTTTAATTTGACACTAGGCAAAGCTTATCAAATGTCTTTGAGCCCCACATCACTTGGCAAGATACTGGAAAGATACATAAAACAATGGTTCCCCCCCCCTTTTTTTTCCCCCGGGAGAAGGATAAGTTGGTTAGTAGATTCACTTGCTAGTTTTTTACTTGACACATGAAGATTATACATTATTTAGGACCATGTGGTGTTTTTTATAATGTGTAAGTTACAAAATAGCAAAGTCATAATAGACATACCTTCTCAGAAATTTGCGAGCATGGAAGTAGCAAGTTGAATGTCCCTATCTTAAATGTTCATAACCAGAGGTGGTGTAGATTTTTGAGTTTTTCTTATTTGGAGATAGTTGCTGAGATTTCACTGGTTGAACATTCCTAATTTGAACCCAGATCTGAAATGCTCTAAAATCTTTTAGTTTATGATTGAAAGTTCTTCTAAGAAGTAATGTGGGAGTTTGATGCAGAGTAATGCAATATAAACACTACATGTAGTACATAATTCTGCCCACTGCACCTGTACTTGATGAACTTGGGTTTAGACAATGTTTTTGTTTTCTTTGCCTTTCTTTTGTATCAGGTTGAAGGAGTATTTTATGTGAATGATGCGCTGGAAAAATTGATGTTTGAGGAATTAAGGAATGCCTGTCGAGGTGGTGGTAAGTATACTAGAGACTCCATATGGTATGGGAAAGCCTCCCCTGTGCCCTGAATAAAGAACTTAACCAGTGTTTTTAAGAAATGACCAAGACTTGAATCCAAGCACCTATTTGCTTGTGGTCACATGTTTAACATGCTGCTGTGTGAAGGATTTGGAGCTGTTCTCACATAACCTCACACAGTAGTAGCCAGTGCTGCTGTTGGTCCTGCACTCACTGCGTGTCAGGCACTCCATTAGGTACTTTATATTGATTGTCTGTGCCATGTTAGTAATAACTAAAAAGGAAGATGTTATCTGTCTTTTGTAGACATGCAAATTCGGTGAGCATTTTTATTTTATGTGCATTGGTGTTTTGCTTGCATGTATGTCTGTAAGGGTGTCGGAATCCCTGGAGTTACAGACAGTTGGGAGCTGACACGTGGGGGCTGGGAATTGAACCTGAGTCCTCTGGAAGAGCAGTCAGTGCTCTTAACTGCTGAGCCATCTCTCCAGCCCTAGCTTAAGTGACTTTTAATTTGTCCTTGGTCACAACTTCATGGTGACGGAGCCAGAATTCAAATCTGAGTGCCTGGTTTTAAAACCAGTACTCTGTTTTGTGTGTGTGTGTGTGTGTGTGTGCTGCTTGGATACATGTATTAATGTCGCATTGTAAGTGGTACTTAGATAAGTATGTAGCAGTGATGTGCCATGTTACCATCTAACACAGATTGCTTAAAATTAGCCAACAAGATTCATCTTGAGTGGACTCAGGGAGTGATTAATGATGGCCATGGGTAGGCGAAGGACTGGAACTGGAGTCTTTCAAAGCTTTACTTTTATTAGCACTCCTGATTTTTTTAAAGGATGAAGGTAATTAACCCATTCCTACCCAATTTTCCTGGTAAACTTGGGTATAGTAGGCTTTCATGAAGACCCAAACATTCTTAACAAGGATTTGAAGCATTTCCATAGGACCCAAGCCAACTCTTGACTGGTATACTAGCTTTGGTGGACGTCAGGATTGATACCTGTCTCACACGACTACAGGACAGTTTAGTGCTGTAAAATGATACTCTAAAGTGATGGTAGAATAGAAGGCATCTTTTAGCCCTTTCCATTCTTTAGATTAGCAAAAAAGTTCCTTTCTTCCCTCACTTGAGTGTTCACTTGTATTAAGTGGTACTGCTAGAGGCGTTGGCTGTGATACGGCTCAATGAGGAAAGTGCCAGCCTTGTAAACATGGGAGGGGGGTCCCTAGCACCCACGAGAAGCCAGTGCCAGAGTACCTCTGTGGGAAGGAAGACAGGCAGATCTCCTGAGCTTGCTGGCTGGTCAGTCTAATAATTGAGGTCCAGATTCAGTGAGAGGCCCGGTCTCAAAACAGTAAGGTGGAGGGCTAGAGAGCTGACTCAATGGAAAGAGAGCTTGTTTCACAGCCCTCACCACCTGGGTTCAGTTCCTAGAACCCATGTAAAGATAGGAGAATAGAATTGGCTCCGCAGAGCGGTCCTGTGACCTCCCTGTGCATGAACACACATTATACACACGGTGAGTAGATACAAATTTAAAATAATTTGGAGAGACATCGAGGAAGATACCTGATGCTGACCTGTGGCCTCCACATACACACAAGCACACATCTGGAAAAAAAAAAAAAAAAGCAGCTAGCAGTTGACGAAGCTGGACTTGCGATCCATCTGCCTGACTCTCAAGCCATTGTTCTGTTTCTCAGCTCTTCCCCCACTGCTTTCTTTGTCTTAGGTTAACATCACTGCTGATTGGGGTAGATTAGTTTGAGCCCCTAAAACTGGAGTTACAGATGTGGGTGCTAAGACTCAAACCTGGATCCTCTGCTTGTAACCGCTGAGCAGTCTCTCAAAGCCCATTGTTAATATTTTTAATAACTAGTGTGAGTTATTGCGAGAGTACATTTTATACTGGCAACATAAAGGTTAATGGTTAATGTTTTCTATCCCTGCATTTGCAAGCCAGCTTCTTGTGGTGTCCACAGAACGCTGACAAGCGTGCCTAACCTACTCTGTAACCATAACCACTGCCCTTCATTTATGTAAGAAATGCTGGAAATTAAATGTGTCATTTTTCTAAGACTGAGGGGTTTTGTTTGTTTGTTTTTCAGGCGTTGGTGGCTTCCTGCCAGCCATGAAGCAGATTGGCAATGTGGCAGCCCTGCCCGGGATTGTTCATGTGAGTCAGAGTCAGAACCTTAATCACTGATATTGTGTAAAGTTTGTTGAGTGAATGGAGGGCTCCACCTAATAGATGTTGGTGTCATTTAGACTGTGACCTTTGACTGTAGCAGTGACCCTTAGACTTAGAACTGAGTCTGGACAGCCCTCCATCTCTTAATCTAAGCGTTTGCACACCTTTGGAGTGGCTTTTCTGGAGAGATTTGTGTCCGCCATTGTGCATTATTATTCCCTCACCAGCACACCGTTCTGGGTTTTGCTGTGATCCTAAGAGGATGATTGGAGAGGAAGTGAACTGAAGAGAGTGAGAAAGGACTACCTTGCTAGCTAGTCTAGCAGCGTTGGCGCAATGACAGGAAACAGGGTGGAAGTGGGTGGTGTGAATGGGCCTCCACTAGGGTGGAACTAGATGGTGCGAATGGGCCTCCACTAGGGTGGAACTGGGTGGTGTGAATGGGCCTCCACTAGGGTGGAACTGGATGGTGTGAATGGGCCTCCACTAGGGTGGAACTGGATGGTGTGAATGGGCCTCCACTAGGGTGGAACTGGATGGTGTGAATGGGCCTCCACTAGGGTGGAGCTGGATGGTGTGAATGGGCCTCCACTAGCCTGTCATTCAGGTTGCACCTTCAGAGGGAAGTGTGGAGAAGTGGGTCCATTTACCAGACTTTTATGAGGCTTCTTAATGCTAGTTAGCAATGCTGTGCATTGTGGGCGGCGTGGTGGTGATGAAATGATGTGGCTTGTACATGAGCTCATATTTATAGTTGTCGCCATGTCCTCACTATATATGATAGCTTTTCTGTCTGGCATGCCGTCCTTCACTTGGCCCCAAATGTATGAAATGTGCTGTATTGATGTTATCAGATAGATTTCACTTGTGAAATTCCTCATGACTTCTATACACCATGACACAACTACAGTTTGCCAATGACTTAAGACAATTTAAAAAGTAGCAGCACCTGTCCTTAATGTGTGATCTCCAGCAGCCTGCTACTTTGAGGCTTTTCTGTTGACAGTCAGACTCTGAAAAGATGTCCTTGGCTGTATTCAGCATTGTGAACAGGAGTCCATAGACAAATAGCCCACTAATAGAGACTCAGAGTCAAGGGCGGGTCCATCAGACAGCCAAAGGGCAGGGTGGACAGCTGTGCTTCATGTCTCATTCTTTTCCAGCGCTCTATTGGGCTTCCTGATGTCCACTCAGGCTATGGGTTTGCCATAGGGAACATGGCTGCCTTTGATATGAATGACCCCGAAGCAGTGGTCTCCCCAGGTAAGCTGCTGTTACAGTGTGACTTCTCTCTGTATTGTGTGGCCTTTCTGAGACAGAGTGGATTAGTGTGCATTTCTCAGTCTCATCATGGTCAGTGATTTCTTTTTTTCTACATTAAAGCTGGTTATGGACAATTGAGCTATTAAAATTTAGTCAAACCACTTATGAAAACTTTGGGGACTTTTATCAGATGCCAGACAATATCAGACATTGGTTACAAAAGAAACATTTCTCTGGTAAAATTTCTCTTGGTGACTCAGTCACTGCATAGGCAAATGTGTCTACTGTCACCACTGAGCATTATTGGGAGGAATGAATGAATTCACTAGACTCAGTACTTCCTCACGTCATTTCTTGTTTTAACACAAATATTTTTCATTAATTTTCAGGTTAATATATAGGAGTAAGGGCTTCATCAAGGCATGGTCACACATTTGTTTTCATTCTTTCCCCTCCCCAGCTCCTCTCCCTCACTCCTCAGCTGCTTCCCTTTCTTCCCCAAGTTAGTCCTTTGTCACCTCAGTCTGCTTCCCTCATTCCCACCTCCCTTAAGATCTCTTCCTCCCCTCTCAGGATCCCCTTTCTAGCTTTATGAGCTACATAATTTTAAATTTAGATTCTACATATGAAAGAAAACATTGGGTATTTGTCTTTCTGAGTCTGGCTTATTCTGCTTAACAGTAATTTCCAGTTGCATCCATTTCGCTGCAAATATTACTTCCTTTATGACTGAATAAAAGTATAGTACATGTACTACATTTTCTGTGTACATTGATCTGTTGATGGCCGTCTAGGCCGGTTCCGTTTCCTAGCTGTCGTGACTAGTGCTGCCACTATAACAATGGGTACGCAGGTATCTCTGGGTGCGTTCACCTGGAGTCTTTCAGGTGTAAGCCCAAGAGTTAGAGCTGGGCCACCTAGTGGTTCTGTGTTCAGGAACTTCCGTAGTGGTGGCACAAGTTTATATTCTCACCTGTAGTGAATAAGGATTCCTCTTTCCCCACGTTGTCACCAGCATCTGCTTTTGTTTCCTTGATGACAGTCATTTAGTAAGTAAGGTGGAACCTCACCATAATCTGTTTTTACGCATTCACCTCTAGTTATGTATCACCTTCTGTGATTATCATATATGTTCATTGAAAACCTTCCTTAGCAGAAGGAGCAGTTTTGCTTTCAAAGAGTCTAAATGACAAATGGAAGCTTTGGCTCTCCTCTTTAGGTCCCGCCTCTGGCAATGGTGGATTAGGCCTTCACTGTAAGATTGGGCAGTTTCAAAAAGTAGAATTAAAGACATGGTGGAAGACACAGGAGCACCACTGGATGTTGAGATGGAAGGGAAGAGGAAGCAAAGATCCAAATATGTGAGCCTTCCAATTAGAGATGCTTCCCTTCCCTATCCGATGTCAGTGCCTTGACATTGGAATCCCGCTTACGGCTCAGCATGTCATCCGTGTTGTAAACGTGGGCACTGGAGATGTGCATTTCATGCTTGCTTCAGCAGCACACAGACTAAAATTGGAGCATACAGAGAAGATTAATTAGCATGGCCCCTGCACCAGGATTACACACAGATTCATGAAGCATTCTATATTTAAGAAGGAAAGAAGTGTGCGTTCTATAATACGAACACACACACCAAGTATCACATCTGTTAGCTGGATTGTTCAGATCATCAGTATTCAGACTGACATTTGCTATTACCTTAAGAGATCACACACACACAAAAAAAAAACCATTAAAGATTGAGAATGTTAGGGGCGCATGAAGATGGCTCAGTGGACAGGGTACTTGCCGTACAAATAGAAGGACATAAGTTCAGATCCTCAGCACCTAATAAAAACTAGGCATGGTGGTGCACATCTGTAACCTCAGTGCTGGGAGATAGACAGATCCTGGGGTCTCACTGGCTACTAGTCTTTCTGACACAGTTTCAGATTCATTGAGAGACCCTGTTTCAGAAAATAAGGTAGAGAGCAATGGAGGCCTTTGGGACTTACTGGCTTCCACATGTGCACTCCTGGGTGGATGCACACCTGTGTATACCACAAACAAAAAAGGATGATGTTGAGGAAAGGACATACACACTGTTGGTGAGATTGGATTGATGAAACCATTATAGAGAACAGACCATGGAAATTCTTTTTAAAAAATTAAAAAATAGGGTCTGTAGAGATGGCTCCGTGGTTAAGAGCACTGGCTGCTCTTGCAGAGGACCTTGGTTCAATTCCCACCACCCACATGACAGCTCACAACTATTTGTAACTGCACTTCCAGGAGATCTGACACCCTCACACAGACATAAGCAAAACGCCATTGCACATGAAATAAACATGAATACATTTTTTAAAAACTTAAAAATAAAATTTCATATGATTTAGCCATGCCACTTTTGAGTGTCTGTCTAGAGGAACCAAAATTATTATTTCAAAAAGGTGTCAGTATTTGTGTGTTACTATAGTATTGATTCACAATAGCCAAGCCAAGGAAACAACCCAAATGTTGGTTGAGAGATAAGGAGATAGAGGCAATGAGAGTAAATGAATATTATTCAACTTGAAGAACGGAGATCTTGATCATCTGGTACAGCATGGTCAAAATAATCTAGTCAGAGAAGACAAATGCCACAGCCCACTCACATAGAGAAGGAGGTGGAGAGTGCTGATTTGGGAGATGTTGTTTAAAGGAATTAGATTGTAGTTTAAGATGAATTACCGTCCTGGAGGCTTAATGTACAGAAACAGTAACATACTTGAAATCTATGTGCTTGAAATCTTCTAAGACATCAGGTCTTGAGTTTTCTTCCCAGGGAAAAGAGGAGTAATTGTGTGAGTGATGGATATGTTAACTAGCTTAATTGTAGTGGTTGATGGTATATGCATATACTTCATATAAAAGTTGTCAGTCATCTCAATAAAGCTGGGAGGCATAGTTTTCAGAATACTTAGATATAAAAATTTTCAATTAACTGGTGTCTTAGTTAGGGTTTTATTGCTGTGAAGAGACACCATGACCATAACAACTCGTATAAAGGACAACAATTTACTTGGGGCTGGCTTATAGTTTCAGAGATTTAGCCCATTATTATCATGGCAAGAAGCATGGCAGCATCCAGGCAGGTACATGGAGGAGGAGCTGAGTTCTACATCTTGATCCACAGACAGCAGAAGAAGACTGTGTGCCGCACTGGGTGTAGCTTGAGCATGTAAGAATTGAAAGTCTGCCCCCCACAGTGACACACCTCCTCCAACAAGGCCACACCTCCTAACAATACCATTACCTGTGGACCAAGCATTCAAACACATGAGTCTGTGGGGACCATTCCTATTCAGATCACCACAACTGGTAATCCCGTTTTTGTATGTAGGTATACTATAGCCTTAAATGCACAAATTAGGAAGAGGGGGAGCTGAAATAGTCTTGTTTTAATTTCATTTATTTAATGTGTGTGGATATCTTGCCTGCATGTATGTCTGTGCACACAGCTGTGCCTGGTACCTAGGGAAGGCCAGAAGATGACACAACATAAGGCTTGGGACTGACGTAGTTGTGACCTACCTTGTGGGTGTTGGGGATCAAACTGGATCCTCTGGAAGAGCAGGCATTGCTCTTAACCACTTAGCCATCTCTCCACCTCCTGGAATAGCTTTAAAAGTTGGAGAAAGTACAACTTAGATTCACAAAAGGCAAAACATGGGAAATCATTAGAGAAAAAATTAAGATGTGCAGCAGGAAAGGCTGACTGGGAAGACTGACAGAGTTCATCAACCTCTGGTGTGGGACAGGAATAGAGGCACATTGCTCCTCTTGTTTGTCTGCCATATTCCCATTGTTGGTGAAATACCCTAGTGCGTGTGTTACTTGCCTTGTTTCAGTGTGGGCAGAGTTGACTCAGCAGAGAACCGCTTTGATAGCTACATTAAACACGCTTGTCTTTGAAAGAATGCGCATCCTTTTGACTCCATATTAATAGCGAGGAACTTAATTAATAGCGAGGAACTCCAATTAATAGCAAGTAATGCTCTGATGGTCCGGTTATTTTGCCAATATTTGACTTAATTTCTGTGTATTGTAGGTGGTGTCGGATTTGACATTAACTGTGGTGTCCGCTTGCTAAGAACCAATTTAGATGAGAGCGATGTGCAGCCTGTGAAGGAACAACTTGCCCAAGCTATGTTTGACCACATTCCTGTTGGGGTAGGATCAAAAGGTGTCATCCCGATGAACGCCAAGTAAGAGCACAGGACTCTGGTAATTGCAAAGGGAGAGGGAGACCACATGGCTCAGCTTTGCTTCCTGTTTAGACACTTACTGTCACTTCTGAGGAAGTGCAGATGAGCTGGTGACATACACCTGTAGTCCAGCCTCTCGGGGCTGTCATGGTAGGATCATTTTAACCCAGGAGTTCCAAGCCATCCTGGGCAACATATAAGATGCTGTGTCTAAAATTTAAGAAGAAAAAGCATGCAGCCAGAAAGATGACTTTAGTTAAGAGTACTAGCTGCTCTCTTAAAGGCCCAGCGTTCGATTCCCAGCACCTTTATGGCAGCTCACAGCCATCTGTGACTCTGGTGCCAGGGCATCTGACACCTTGTTCTGACCTCTATGGATACTTCATGTACATGGTGCACAGACATGTTGGGGCAAAACTCCCACATACATAAAAATTAAGATAAAGAAAAGCAGCCCTTAATGCAGGGCCCTTTGTAAGCATAAGGCCCTGTGCCTGACTTTACCCAGATGGTGGCCACTGCTGGAGGAAAGCAAACTAAGGGAAGAAAGCAACAGGAAACTAGCTTGGTAAGTGAAGTTGGGGTTCAGACTGAGGATCTCTCCTTTCAGACAGGCTGTGTTGCAGTACCGCTCAGTGAACCCGCTCATCTACCATCCTCTCTCTGAGTGGTGGGACTGCAGGTGTGCTTTGCGTAGCTAAGTAGTGCAACAGTACAAGGCTCCAGTGTCCCTGTCTCTTGGGGACCTATTGACAGTGCCGTACCGCTCGTGTAAACGGTGCACCTTACACGGGGCAGGGTCCTCTCGCCCTCAGGCCTGCCGTGTGACCGGCCTGCGCTCGTGGTCCCCACCGCAGTCCCCGCCGCAGTCCCCCAGTGCTAGGACTGCAGGTGCACACCACCACACCTGGACACATGCTGTGCTCATCAAGAGTTAGTCAGAGGTGTTCCTTTGACGTCTGCAGTGTGGATCTGCAGGTTTGGATGCATACGTTAGTGCAGAAATGCTTTTAGCTGTTATCTGTCACACTCTTCCACCAAAACAATAAATGAAAGAGAAACACTTGAAGGAAAGTTAGTTTAGAAGATGCTTACTCTTTGTTTTCCTGTGACCCGTGTCACCCCACTGTGAAAAGCATCATTGCAAGTATTTCAGGTAACATCTAGGGTAGTGGGGAACAAAATTATCCCTTCTTGCTGTGTGAGAAGCCTGCCCTTGGGTGATGGTGGAGCATCCTCTCGCTAAGCATTTAATGTTTGTGCCCTTCAGCTTCAAAGCGCAGGTGCAGTAAAGCCACACAATGCTTTGGTGAAAATAAACCTTAAAATGTAACCTGTGGTACTTGAGGACATTCAGATACTTTCATTATTTGACTGATTTTTTTCATAAATTATTAATAAAAACATAATAAAGTAGAGATAGATGGTAATATCTGATTAAGATTACAACTTTTCTTTGGCTATTTAATTGTCCCCTTACGGAATTCAGAATCTGAGAAGCAAATGAAATATAAAAGAAAATAATAATAATTGAAAAATACATCCGAGGGGTTGATGATAGACTTCGGTTGGTAGAGTGCTTACCTAGTGTGCATGGACACTGAGCGTAGTGGTACATGCTCTGTCCTCATTGGGAGTCAGAGACAGGAGTTTGTGAGGTTAAGGTCATCTTTGGCCACTTAGTGAGTTCAAGGCCAGGCTGAACTACATGAGAACCTTATTAAGTACATTTACATTAAGACCATGTAATGTCAGATGGATCTGTAACCATGTTTATGACACTATCTTCATTTTAAATATTTGTTTATGTGACTACATTCCTCAAACAAAACAACAAAAAAACTAGAGAGCATAAACTCTAAACAAAGCTGGTATACAGGAAATAGTAATTGTCGCATATTCCTATGCTCTTTGAGATGTGTTTCTTCCTACCTTTAGATTGTCCTCTGCTATGAAATGACCTATCTTTCCTTACCCCCAGAGATTTGGAGGAGGCTTTGGAGATGGGTGTGGACTGGTCTCTGAGAGAAGGCTACGCCTGGGCTGAAGACAAGGAGCACTGTGAGGAGTATGGAAGGATGCTGCAAGCTGACCCCAATAAGGTCTCACCCAGGGCAAAAAAAAGAGGCCTTCCTCAGGTAACTCACTTTGCAGGATCAACATGTTACTTTAGCTTTTATCAAGGGAAGAAATCTGTATCTTCTACTTAACAAAAAGTATAGCCTTGGGTTTTTGGTTTGTTGGTTTTTTTTATAATACATCAAAAAGAACACAAATCTGTTTGCTTATGCATCATTTTTTGAAAGGTTATGCAGAGCTTGCAGATATTCATAAAAGATTGTTACAAGTGGATAGGAGAAAAATGAGATAAGATTATGAGACTTACAAAGTATACTAAAATTTAGATTTAATTTTTTTTTTTTAAAGACCATAGGGGTCTGTAGAGATGGCTCAGAGGTTAAGAGTACCAACTGCTCTTCCAGAGGTCCTGAGTTCAATACCCAGCAACCACATGGTGGCTCACAACCATCTGTAATGAGATCTGGTGCCCTCTTCTGTATACATAATAAATAAATAAATCTTTTTTTAAAAAAAAGAAAGAAAGAAAAGACCATAGGACAGTGAGATGGTTTGGTGGTGGAGGCACGAGCCTGACAGCCCAAGTTCAATTACAGGTGGAAGGGGAGAGCTGACTACATGCCTGCTGTGCACACACCTGCTGTGCACACGCCTGCTGTGCACACACCTGCTGTGCACACACCTGCTGTGCACACACCTGCTGTGCACACACGCCCCCACGCATCGTACAGATGCAGCAGTGGTAATAAAGCGGTCTCTTTGATTT
Organism: Peromyscus leucopus; assembly: GCF_004664715.2. Classification (NCBI taxonomy): domain Eukaryota; kingdom Metazoa; phylum Chordata; class Mammalia; order Rodentia; family Cricetidae; genus Peromyscus; species Peromyscus leucopus. The sequence continues at coordinate 46,949,095 of NC_051078.1, read as the reverse complement.
GGTGAATGTTTTTGACGCCTAACATGAAAAATGATGTATCATAAATCATTTCAGCCTGGGGCTTACCTGAGAATAAGCATTCTTTTTAGAATTTGACCCTTCTTGGTGATACTTAAAACTTCTGTAAGTCATTAATGGCTTGGGGCTTTTGGCTTTTATGAGTACTTAAAGCATATGGTATTCTAGCCTCCAGAGCAGTCCACATTATTTTTGGAACATGTAGTAATAAGAATTTCTAAGGCTTAGAATGTTTTAGTTACTTGAGACACTGTATGGTTATTTTGTTGTTGGCTTGGTTTTACCTATTTGCTTTTTAAATGTTTGTTTGTTTTTTGGGTTTTTTTTTTTGTTTTTTGTTTTTTGTTTTTTAAACTAGAATAGAAACCATTTAACCAAACATTCTTACATTTACAGTTGGGGACCCTGGGAGCAGGAAACCACTATGCAGAAATCCAGGTTGTAGATGAAATTTTCAATGAGTATGCCGCTAAGAAAATGGGCATCGACCATAAGGGACAGGTGTGTGTGATGATCCACAGTGGAAGCAGAGGCTTGGGCCACCAAGTAGCCACAGGTATATTCTAGACCTAATTTTTTACTTGGAACCAAATATATGTTTTGTGAGCAACAAGACAAGAGAGTTAATTAAGCCATGAAAATACATTATATGGTTTTTAACTTGTGTCTTGCTTCACTTGTAACCCTAAACAAACTAATAACTTCATTGGACTTTCTCATCTAGAAAAAATGATATATACAAGCATTTAACTGCATGTGGCACTTAGGAAGCACTTGGTAATGCTAGCTCTATTTAGCACTGTGTTCACTGTCGGGGCTTAGTGCTAGCCATCTTGATAGTGCATGGACTATGGAGTTTAAGTAGATACTCATTCAGTGAGCCTGTATACTCAGCAAGGTTAGGGAATTTGGTAGATCGGGTTCTAAAATAGGTACTTGACCTCACTCTTTGATGGATAAGATCATGTCCATCAAGAAAAAGAAGGGGTTGGAGAAAGAGATCAGTTAGTAAAGTGTGAGGTAAGCCTAATGACCTAAGTTCAATCCCTCAAACACACAGAAAATATGCTAGGCGTGGTAGTGCACATTTGTAATCACAGTCTTGGGGAGGCAGAGACAGGCAAATGCATGCAACTCTCTGGCCAACCAGCATAGCCTAATTGTCAAGCTTTGGGCCAATAAGGGACCTTGTCACCACTCCCCACCCCCACAAAAAAAGGGCAAAAAAAAAAAAAAAAAAAAAAAAAACAGTGACACCCAAGGAACAACACTGAAGGTTGACCACTGGCATCCACATGAACACTCATCCAAACCCCCAGCACTACCACCAAAGACAAAAAGTAATAGTTGATAAAATATTATAAGAAAAGGAACATAAATATAATGTGTTTAAAAGAATATTCAGAGATAGATTCATAGACAATAATCAAGCTAGTCCCTGGGATTTGAGTGGTAATACGTAGAGGACATTAAAGACAAAAGTAAGGAGCAGGGAAATAGGCATCTGAATGGCTTACAGTGTTGTTGGTTGGTTTTTACTCTTTAGCTCTTCTTGGGAGCCCACACATGGAAATTATAAACATCAAATTTCATGTTACAGTTCATCCTTATGGTTGTATCTTATCCTGTAAGAATCAGTCATTTGTGCCAGTCTGATCCTTTAGTTTAATCTCACAGATATATGAGCACTGACTGGGACTTTGGTATTGAGTATTTCTCTGCATTTAATAGTAAGGCACTAAAAGTGATGTTTAAGACATGTTCCACTCATTCAAGAAGCTGAGCAGGAGCACAGCTTGAAGTGGTCTGTACAATATAGTTAGTTTGAAGACAAATGGGTTACAAAGTGAGATCCTGTCTTAAAAAAAAAAAGTAAACAACTATTTCAAAACCATGATGAGGGGCTGGAGATATGGCTCAGAGGTTAAGAGCACTGGTTGTTCTTCCAGAGGTCCTGAGTTCAATTCCCAGCAACCACGTGGTGGCTCACAGCCATCTGTAATGAGATCTGGTGCCCTCTTCTGGCCTGAAGGGATATATGCAAGTAGAACACTGGATACATAATAAATAAATTAAAAAAAAAAAAAACATGATGATAACAAAATATATGCTGTTTTCATATTGGGAAGGGAGTAACTAAAGCCATATTGCTATTAGTTATACACTTCTCATTTCAGGTTTCTAGAGGCAGATGCTATCTGTATGTCTCACAAGCGTATGTCACCATACTCAGAAGATTCTCAATAAATATCTTTTATAAAAATTCATTGAACGACATTATTTATATATGTGTCTATGTGCCTGCTTGTCTGTATGTATACAATGTGCATACAGTGCCCATGGAGGCCAGAAGAGGGTTCATAGCCCCTGGAACTGGAGTTACAGTTAGTTGTGAGCCAACCTGTGGGTACTGGGAACTGAACCCAGGTCTTCTGCAAGAGCAACCAGTGCTCTCTACTGCAGAGCCATCTTTTCAGTCCCAAATATATGTTGACTGAGCAAATAGATGAACTTAGAAGCACAGTTAGGGTTCTGTTTTGAATTTGAATGTTCACTGTCTTCCTACAGTACGTCTGAATGGTTTAAGAGAAACCTCCCCCGGTTGACCTAAGGCTCTGTTGTTCCAGATGCACTGGTGGCTATGGAAAAGGCCATGAAGCGAGACAAGATTATAGTCAATGACCGGCAGTTGGCTTGTGCTCGAATTGCATCCCCAGAGGGGCAAGACTATTTAAAGGGAATGGCTGCAGCTGGAAACTATGCCTGGGTTAACCGTTCTTCTATGACCTTCTTAACCCGTCAGGTAAGGAAAATTGCGCTCTTGAGTCAATCAGGAAGTTAAGCATGTTTGGTTATAGAAATTTGTACTCTAGAGCCGGGCGGTGGTGGCGCACGCCTTTAATCCCAGCACTCGGGAGGCAGAGGCAGGCGGATCTCTGTGAGTTCGAGGCCAGCCTGGACTACCAAGTGAGTTCCAGGAAAGGCGCAAAGCTACACAGAGAAACCCTGTCTCGAAAAAACCAAAAAAAAAAAAAAAAAGAAATTTGTACTCTAGATACTAAAGAAGTGTCTTAGGGTTTTGGTGTCTTGGGCCAGGAGAGTATCAGGCAGGCCTGGAAAATAAGAGATCCAGAATGACCCTCAGTTTGTCTTGAGCCGCAGCAAGAATGCAAATGCTGTTCTCTGTGGTTGAGAAGGCTGGGGAAGAAGTGTTTCTGCAGGCAAGATCCAGAGCAACCTTCCTGCCTGAGGCAGAATTTGTGGCAAGCAGTGTGGTCTCCAGGCAGTTTCTGTACTTCATATGAAGATGAGTGACTGCTGTTTTTGAATGCTGAAGCCCCCCCCCCCTTCACTTCAGGAATTCACTAGCTGAAAGCAATAAAATATGTTCTCAAGAGCTAGAGCTGGCTGCTTATAATGGAAGCTTTCCCCCTAGGCTTTTGCCAAAGTCTTCAACACAACCCCTGACGACCTGGACCTGCATGTGATTTATGATGTCTCTCACAATATCGCCAAAGTGGAGCAGCACGTGGTAGATGGGAAGGAGCGGACGCTGTTGGTGCACAGGAAGGGGTCCACCCGCGCTTTCCCGCCTCACCACCCACTCATCGCTGTTGACTACCAGGTATGTAACCCTGCATTTGTGTTTGGCCGTGGAGTCACGATCTAGAGAACTCTAGATATAGAGTCAGTTTAGCAGGAAAGCAGCAAGTGTGTGAAGAAAAAAACCTGTCGCCCGTGACAACAGCAGTGGTTCCCAGTATGCACTAGTGATGTCCATCCCATAGTGAGTGCTGTCTTAGTGCTCCACTAGGTTTACTCCCTGAGCTCAGTTAAGGCCTGAAAGTTTTTGGAAGGCAGGACAAAGGTTAGACTGCAGTGTTTCTTAACCTTATACAGTTCTGCAGATGAGGAAGTGGAAGTCCAGAGAGGACGGCAGATGCCTGGCCATGAATAAAAAATCCTAACAATACGAATTTTCTATACTATGTTCAGTCTGTTGTAGGCCCTTACATCATCCTTCTCTTCCTTTTCCCCAGAAGCCAAAAAATGAAGTAATTCCTTATATAGTTGTAAGAGCATTGCGTTTAGAGGTTTAAATTCCTTCTAAAATCCTACAACACAAGAAGAAATTTCAGGCATTAAAAAGCATGTACCTTTCCAAAATTTATTGTTTTGTTTTGTGTACCCTCAGCTCACTGGACAACCAGTGCTTATTGGTGGCACCATGGGGACATGTAGTTACGTTCTGACTGGCACTGAACAAGGCATGACTGAGACCTTTGGAACAACCTGTCATGGGGCGGTAAGGAGATGAAAACTTGCTTAGAAATTTTCTCTTCATTTTAACTGTTGTTGGGCATTTTGACAGGTAAACACCTGATTAAGTTTAGCAAAATTGAGGTTTGAGTGTGTCATGACTACTTCTGCAAATGATTCCCCAGAATAACTGTTTAGTGAGCTAACTGAAGTCACCTAGAATCTCAGGCAGGACTTTGTAGGAGCAAGTCCATCCTCATCAGCAAGTCCAGAAAATCCAAACTGGACACTTAGCAAGTAGCTGAGTTTATTACAGCTGGCTTGTAAGTGATAACTAACTGATGGACCACACTGAACTCATGGCCCTTTTCAATGACCCACTGGATCTACTCATTTGCTTAATCTGTTCCTGTCTCTTGGATAGTCCACTCCAGATTTGGGCAGATACACTCTTTGCAAGTCAGAGCCTGTCTGTTTCAGTACGTTACCTCACATCTTCTGAGCCACCTATCGGTGAACTGTCTGTAGAGAGCCAGGTACTTTAGGTATTTTAGGCTTTGGGGGCTATACCTTCTACCACAGTTCAGGGGTGCCATTATAGGGCAAGAAGAGCCATAGTGCTATGAAAACAGCCATTGCTGTGGTCCAGAAAAATTTTACTTAGAAAAAGAGGTGCTTGACTAACATTTATATTGAAGTACTAGTCAGTGGTACTTAGAAGCATACAAAATAAATCTTTAAATATAAAATGCTGTAGATAGAAATTTATTTTCAAAGAATGTGATGAGGCTTCTTAATACAAGGTATAAGATATAAGGTTTAGGTAGTAGAGGGGTGTGTGTGTGTGTATGTGTGTGTGTGTGTGTGTGTGTGTGTGTGTGTTCCAAAGTCTAACATTGGTTGTCTTCCTCTATCACTTTCCACCTTTGAGATAGGGTTTCTCACTGAATCTGGGGCTCACTGATGGCTAGATTGGTTAGCAAGCCTTTGGGATCCTCCTGTCTGCCTCCCCGGTGCTGATCTGACAGGCGTAGATAGCCATCCTAGCTTTTATCTGGGTGCTCGAGGGCCAACCTCAGGTTTTATGCTTGCCCGGCAAGCGCTTTATCTGTGGAACCATCTTCCTAGCCTGAGTGGTTTCATTTGTTTTTAAACTTTTCATACTTTATTTTTTTCTTTGGTGTGTGTGTGGGTATGCCAGGAGCGGTGTGATGTGACATGGCATGTGGGTGGAAGTCAGGACAATTCTGTGGCAGTTGGGTCTCTCCTTCCGTGGTATGGGTTCTGGGAATCAAACTCACTCAGGTCGTCAGGTTTGGCAGCAAGCACCTTTTACCCACCTCACCATCTCCATGACCTGTCCTGATGGTCGGTTTTTTTGTTTGTTTGTAGTGTAAGATAAAAATCAAGCCTTGTACAGTAATATGTGCCTGTAATCCTAGCTGCTCATGAGGCTGATCAAGGAGAAGTGCAAGTTCAAGGCCTGCCTGGGCATTGTAAGCAGCATAGCAAGGCTTAGCTCACAAGTGAACAAATAAGGCAGGTAAGATTTTCAGTGGGTAAAGGTTCTTGCTGCAAGCCTAATGGCCCTCATTCCACGGAGGCCTCACATCTGTGATCCCAGCACTCCTAACAGCAAGATGGGCAGCAGAGATCAGAGGTTTCCCAGAAGCTCCACACCGGAATTCACAGCAGCAGAAACAAGAGCCTAGCCTTACCCAGGTGAAGGAGAACCCACTTCTGAAAGTTGTCTTCTGGCCCCACACACCTGCCATGGCTTTTACACATATGTGCTCATGTGCACACACACTAACAATAAGGGGAAATGAATGATTACATAGTAGGATGTGATAATGGTAAGAATTTAAATAATCAAGGAAAAGACATACAATCCAAGGGCTTAAATAATGACTAGAGTCAAAGTTTTAATTCAAAATTTATAAATTGAGTTCACTCCTGTCCCCTGATTCTTTCTCCTTCTAGGGTCGTGCGTTGTCCCGAGCAAAGTCTCGCCGTAATTTAGATTTCCAAGATGTCTTAGACAAACTGGCAGATATGGGAATTGCAATCCGTGTTGCTTCGCCCAAGCTGGTTATGGAAGAGGTGAGTGAAGTCCTGATAAATATTTAACCTGGAGGCTGTTAAGATTTATGCCAGTGGACAGAGACAGGGCTTTGGGGTATTTCTTTCTTTCTTTCTTTTTTTTTTTTCTTTTCCGAGACAGGGTTTCTCTGTGTAGTTTGGTGCCTGTCCTGGGACTCACTTGGTAGCCCTGGCTGGCCTCGAACTCACAGAGATCCGCCTGGCTCTGCCTCCCGAGTGCTGGGATTAAAGGCGTGTGCTACCACCGCCTGGCTTTGGGTATTTCTTACAGAAATGACTTGAAGTTTTCCATGACTTCAATTTGGATGTTTGGGGTTTTTCTTTTGTTTTGAGAGTCCGTCCAGAGTATAATATGTTTTTATCATGCCCGCTCTGCAGCACCCTGCACTTCCTCCGCGTCCCTCCCCACCACGCACTGTTCCTGTCCATGGAGACAGTCGCACTCTGTAGCCGACTCTGGCCCTGAACCCTCAGCCTCCTAAGGGCTGGGGTTACAGGTGTGAGCTACTGCTCCTGGCTTCTATTTGGGTTTATCTTATTTTGATCTTATATTGTCCTTTGTTTGGAGACTAATTGCAAACTAAGTCTATAAGGATGATTTTTACTATTCATATAGTTTCTGTCTACATTATAATGTTTAAAAGGTGGTTAAGAAGACCAGCAAGGTGGTTCAGTGCTGTGACCTGAGTTTAATCTCCACGTCCTCTGTGGTTGAAGGAGAAAATAACCTTGTTCCTTCAAATTGTCTTCAACCTCTTCGTGTGCAGTAGAATTTAGGTGTAAAAATTCAGATGTAATAAGTAGAAATAGTTTTTAAGATTTTTATTTATTAAGTTTGCAGTGTTCTGCCTGCACATGCGCTTGCATGCCAGAAAAGGCAGCAGATCTCACTGTAGATGGCCGTGAGCCACCATCTCAGCCCTCTCTCCAGCCCAGATGATCCATTGTTAACCTTGATTGTGCACGGTAGTATACTTACATTTCAGTTTAGGAGCAAATTTGAAAAAGGAGAGAGACATATTTAGAGAGACAGTTTTTGTTCAATTACCAGAGAAGAATTATGTTTAAATGATCTGCATGAACTTAAGAGAAGACCAGTTATCCAACACCTCCCTTCATTTTCTTCTTATTTTTTTTCCTACCACGTGTCCCTGATGCTGTTTTGGGGTTTTGTTTTTTGTTGTTGTTTTGTTTTGTTCTAGACAGGGTTTCTCTGTGTAGCTTTGGTGCCTGTCCTGGATCTCACTCTGTACACCAGGCTGGCCTCAAACTCACAGAGATCCACCTGTGTCTGCCTCCTGAGTGCTGGAGTTAAAGGTGTGTGCCACAGCCTGGTCCAGGTGCTGTTCTTTGAAGCTGAATTTGTTGAACTTTATTGTCCTTTTAAATGCAGCTCCTTATCGAGTTCTTGGTGTCATTCTTTAGTCAGTGCTACTAGATGAGCATTGTAGCTTCTGGCCATAGTGGACTTGATATAGCTTCCCTCTTTTGCTGCTATAAATTAATTTGTGATAGGTGTATTCATTCTTGAAGCTTTTAATGATTAGAAGTCAAAAGTAGAATTACTGAGTTGATCAAGCCTTATTTCTGTGATAATTTATACTTGTTTTTAAGAGTAACACATTTGGTGTGGTGGGGGCTGAAGCCGTGGCTCAGGGGGGGAAGAGCACTTATTGCTCTTTCAGAGGACCTGGGTTCGATTCCCAGCACCCACATGGTTTCTCAGAACCCCAGTTTAATTAACTCTGCCCTCTTCTAGCCTCTGCAGGCACCAGACAAACATAAAATGTACAAAATACTCCTACACAGAAAATAAATAAGCTTAAAATCACCACCACAACTTAAAAATAGAAACTTTAAAGGATGTGGAAAACACTAAGGAAACAACCACCAGCATTCGGCCAGCCAGAGATGGCCACTGCTTTCTGTTTTACTTGCCTCCTAGCTTTTTTCATTCCTTGTGGTCCTACTTATTAGACATCTGTTCTGGGTGCTAAGGAAGACACAGTGGACAAGACTAATGTAATCCCTTCCTATGGAACTTAACAGATTAAAAAAAAATCAGTGTATTAATAATGCTGTAAATGCTATCAAGAAAAGGAAACGCGGAAAGGGTGTAAGGAATGACTGGGAGGGATGCAATTTTAAGTAGGGTAATCAGGGACGGCTTTGATGTGGTGCTACTTGAGTGTGGGCCTGAAGGGACCCAGGTGGCATGAGAGCAGTGCATGCAAAGCTTCTGAGCTATACAGAACAACTTGGGGCAAGCACAAGCGAGGAGATGATGTCAGACCTGGAGGGCAGCAGATCGTCTGAGCCGTGTATCTCCCACCCCAGCCTAGCCTTTGCTTTACAGAAGAACTTCTACTTTTACTCAGAGTGAAATGGGAAGACAGTGGAGGATTTTGCGTGAAAAATGCGTTGATCTGACTAGTGTGGCTACTGATGAGAAGAGAGGGCTGATGGTGTAGAAAAGATGAGATAGATTACCGACCCGAGCTCGGTGTCTTTGAGATGAGAGCAACTGGGGCCAAAGTGCACCTCGGTGGTGGTGTGTTTCCAGTGGAAGAGCCTGGCCGTGCAGGGGTGGCACAATGCAGGCACTCTCCTTAGTACAGTGCAGAGAAAGAGAGGCAAGTTATTTAGGGTGGTTCACTAGTAGGGATGGTAGGGCCTGTATGGTTGTCACAAAGATTGTTGCCATGGAGAGCAGGAAGGAGCAAGAGCCCAAAGTGCACTTGTAGAAGAGTTGTGATCTCGGGGCTCCAAGCTGCAGAGTGGTGGAGGTATACAGAGCCATGGCGGCCACTGGCAGTACAGAAAGAAGGCGCTTGCGAGTGAAGAGGCTTCACTGGATAATGGCATTATTGGGAGTCCTTGCAAGAGAGTACTAGGGGGTTGGAGCTAGATGTCTGCTCCCAGGTCATCTTGGGGAATGAGTCACGTGCTAGCTAATAACTGAGTTGAGAGTTTGTGGGTGGTCTAAATATGACTGCAAGATTTAAAACTGGTAGTTCCGGGGAAGGGAAGAAAGAGTGGAAATACCTGTGAATATCAAGGGGGACTCCTGTTCCATTCTAGGCCCAGTCACATGACCCAGTTTGAGAGGAAAAAAAAAAAAACCACCTGCGCTAGGGAAGAAGATGCAGGATTAGTCTCACAAGGTGGACAGGAGGGTTCTGCTGGAGAGTCACTGGACGTGGTGTCAGCAGCCACAGTGAGACAGTTCAGCAGTGGAAAGGGAGCTGTGATAGAGCAGCACACAGCCCAGTCAGGCTCTGGGCAGCCTGCCCCGTGTCAGCAAGCACAGAGACAGGCAATGGCTGTAGACGGTGGGTGTGTGTAGGGCAGGGGGCTGTGTACGTACACAGCCACACGCACTTGCAGTTTAGATAGACACAAATCTCTTGTGAAGAGAAAGTTACTCATACACATACATTTAGAAACTTCAGTAGCTGCTGAAATAGAGAAATAATTTTGTTCATATTACTAGTCTGTTGTTTGGAGCATTTCCTTCTGGCAGATGGGTGTGTGCACTTGAAGTGTGTTTACCACTCTGCTTTTCTTTTCTTTTTAATTAGTGTGTGTAGTGTGTGTGCACGAGTGTCCATGCCAAGGCATGTGTGAGGGCCAGAAGGCAATGAGTGGAGTCAGTTCTCTCATGTTTACGTGTGTTCCAGGGATGAAAGTCAGGTCACCAGGCTGAGCCATCTCACTGGCCCCTGCTTTTAATCTTACAAATAATATATGTTCTGGAGAAATTGTTAGAAAATGTAGGACCACTGGTTTACCTCACTCCCCTTACTAGCATTGAGTTTGTTCATATTTTTAACCTTTGCTAACTTAATGGGCAAAAATATCCCGAGTACTTCTTGTAATTTCAAGTAAAGCTTACTGTTTTGAAAGATTTCCTGTTGGTGGATTTTACAGTGTTCAATCCCTTCCCTGTAGGCTCCAGAGTCCTATAAGAATGTGACAGACGTCGTGAACACTTGCCATGATGCTGGGATCAGCAAGAAGGCCATCAAACTGAGACCAATCGCTGTCATTAAAGGATAGAGCCAAGAGCAGCAGAGCCTCGGAAGTGCCCATGGACTGAAACTCCTAAGACATCAGACTCCAGAGCCATCGTGCACAGCTTTGACTAGTGGGGAGGCTGCTGTTCCAGGAGCCAGGCTCGTAGAATAGCCTTCCAGGAGACATGTCTCCATCTGCAGCAGGGCAAATGGGCCTCTCCCTCTTCTGTCCCACAGGTTTTTGGGAAAATCTACTGGGGTGTAGGGAAGGGTCAAGAAATTGCCTTACTCAGAGTGGACTTCTTTACGCCAAGCTGTTTCTAGCCCAGTAGGTATCATGAACAATGTTCTATTAAATATGGTTTGTGAATGTTTCCTTTCTTCTCTTACTGGGCCAGTTTGTGTCCACTCATCTGTGGACCTCCTCTACACCCAGCAAAACCTTAGATTCCCTTCTCTCAGGGGAGCACCAAGCACCTGAGGTGTTGTAATCAGGTGCTAGATAAGTGCATACTGGGGTATGTTGAGGAGGACATCGGGTGTGCTGGGAATAGGACTCAAAGAGAAAGCAACTTTCACATCCTCCTGTCCTTCTTATCCTAAACACAAGGCAGAGTGCCTGCAGCATGGTGTCAGCGGACACACGACCGCTTTGAGTAATGCTTTGCACGGTGACAGCAAAGAGCCCCCATGTGACACCACGTTCTCATCTTTAATTACTATAAAAACATTAAATGACCACAGCTGGTGATAATAGCAGTTGCTTCGTGTTGATGTCTTCAGTCATCTTGTGAGATTTTGTGTTGTTGATGGTGACCTCTTAAAGAAGCATTCCACTATGGCAGGAAAGGCCTGCCAGCGGGCTCTGGAGGCAGCCTGTCACATTGCACTTGATTCAGGAAGCAGAGACGAATTCTGGTACCCAGCTCATGCTCTCCTTTTCATTCAGTCCCCAATGCATGGAGCAGAACCATCCACATTCAGGGTGGGTCTTCCCACCTCAACCCAGTCTAGAAACTCCCTCAGACATGCTCAAGAGGTTTGTGTCCTGGATGATTCTAGATCCTGTCACTTTGGCCATGCTAATGGTCTCGGTGAAGGCTATGCATTTTCAGTCGGGCACTTTGGTGTATATACATGGTTGGGGGGATCAAAGGACAACTTGCAGAAGTTGATCTCCTTTCTAAGTGGGTTCTGGAGATCAAACTCAGGTTGCCCAGCATGGCAGCAAGTGCCTTACCCACTGAGCCATCTAGCCAGTTCTAGTGTCATCTTTGATTCCTGCCTCTCCCCAACCTTTACAAATCTTGTCAGTTCTAATTCCTGCGCATCTCTAGTCCTCCCCTCTTCATTTAGATACTTATCAGCTCAAAATACAGCAGTCACGGGCATCCTTTTCTCTTGTGATAACTGAACTGTTGCTTTTAGAGAACCAACAGTCCCCCATCCCCTCTCTGTTTGTATGTGTGAGCTAACACGCAGGCTCAGACCAGAACACCCAGACCATTACTTCTTCCAGTTTCTGACTGAGGAAGTGGTGCATGATAAAGATGATCCTGGAAGTTCTCTCTTGCTCAAGAGCAAAGTGACATCTGTTGCTCCCCATCTCTCCCATCCCTGAACCTGACATTTTCATTATTAACTACCAGTAAGATCAGCACCCAACATTTCCTCAGCACTTAATAAGTAGGAGGCCTTTATGAGCCAGTGTTCTTGGGCCATGGATGAGTGAGCTGGCTCAGAGAGGCCAAGTAACTTGCCTAAAGACATGTAAGAAGGGTGGAAGTTGAGTTTCTATGGTTTGGGTAAGTGCCTTTAAAAAGTCCTCAGCTTGGTGCCATTGGGAATTAGACAGTGGTACCTAGGGGCTAAGCAGTTAAGATGACTTCTCTTCCAGAGGACCCAGATTCCATTCCCAGCACCTACATGGTCACAACTGTCTGTTACTCCAATCCCAGGGGATCTAACGCCTGACCTCCATGGCTATTGCACACACATGGTGCCTTACATCCTTGTGTACCCTCCATGGGGTCTGTGACACCTCAGCACCTTACTCTTTCTTTTTGCTTCCTGGCTTCCATGAAGTGAGCAGCTTCCTTTACCCCTGTGTTTCCACCCTGATATACTGCTTCCCACAAACCCAAAAGCAATGGGCTTAATGGTCAAATTAACCTTTTCCTCTAAGGCAGGCCTGATGATGCACACCTGTAATCCCAGAAGTAGAGGCAGGAGGATCAGGAGTTCAAGGCCATCCTTGGCCACACTGTAAGTTTGAGGTCAGCCTTAGTTATGTGAGACCCTCTGAAAGTTTCTTGATTATCTCAAGTATTTTGTTACAGGAATACAAAACTAACTCAGACTACTGAAGCCTCACAAAAGTACACTGTGATGCTTCTAATTTCATTATAATGGTCATTATGTTAGAACACTATTTTATTTAATTCTCTCTGCCTGGTTTCTGTTTTAGGTCACAAGGAAAATAGTCCCTGTCCCCTACCCCATTTTACAGTTAAGTAAGTAAAAGGAGATTGTTACAAAGAGCACCCGCTCCATTTATTCTGGACTTTGGAGCTATATATACAGACACATGATGCTTTAGTCTATTGGAGGGGTACAGTCTATTGGAGGCTGAGCAGGTAGGTCCTAAACAGGCCTGACTGAATTCTCCATGTGTGTTAGTCCATTCTGCTATAATACGGGAGCCTAGGTCATCTATAAAGATCATAGGTTTATCTGACTATTTACTAGGTAATCTATGAAGATCATAGGTTTATTCCTCGTAGTTGTATAAGCTGGGAAATCCAGTCAAGGACCTCTAGTTGCACCATATTATGATAGAAGGTGGGAGGCAAGTGTACAGGAGGTATTCATGCAGGTGCACAGGAGAGGTGGCCGACCCTTCTGCTACAGTGTGAATATGGAGTGGTAAAGGCTTGCTTACAGGTTGGCACTATTGGGGGTGGTAGAAACCATAAGACGTATCACCTGGTGGGATGTTTTCAGGTCTTAGGACAGTGCTCTCAAGAGGATTGTGGGACCATAGTGTCTTCTTTTCTTTCATTTTCTTTCTCTTTTTCTTTCATTCTCTGTCCAAAAGGTGAGCAGCTTTGCTCTAACACACACATCCTAGGTTGATGTGCTGCCTCATCGTGGGCCACAGAGAGTCCTACAACACTGAGGCAAAGGGAATTTTGTCTATGTACTGACTAGACCAAGCCTGAGCTATAACAACAGTAAGCAGACCCTTACTATACTAAGAAACCATCCCTTTAAACAGGAAATGACCTTGATAAAAGCATTTATCTAGTCAATAAGACAGAATCAGCATGTGCTTTCTCAGCATCTCCAAATGCAAGAGCTCCCTCACCTCCCATTATCTTTATTTTAACAGGTTCTATAGTCTTCTGACTTGGAAACCCCACTAGAATATTGAAAAGTTAGACCCTGAAGGATCTAACATCAGAGCATGAAGGTCTTCCCTAACAATCCCAGCAGCTAATACTGAACATTGTGTAGGTTGGAAGCATCAAGCTACTGTATACAAGACTAATGAAGGCAGATCTGAAGGAATGGCTGGGGACTTGAGATGTTCATCAGTGTTCTCTGACTGCTTTGAGGCAAGGATCTCCTGTAATAATCTACCATAGGTAGGCCAGTTTCTCTCCCAGGAAAAAAGTGTCATCTCTCAGAAAAAATATATACACTTTTCACTTAAATGATGGGTTTTGCAAGTGTCAACAAGATGGAGGGTCACTAGGAGACAAGCTTCCAAGTGTGCTTCTGAGGGATTATCTAGACTAGGTTGGCCTCTTAGGACCTGTGTGAGTGATTACCTACATTAGGTTAACTGAAGTGAGTGGCACCATTCCACAGGGTGGGGTCTGGGCTGAATGAAAAGGAAATGCAATTTGAGCATTTATTGCTGATGCAATGTAATCAACATCTTCATGGGCCTGCTGCCACATCTCCACCACGATGGACTGTACCTCAAACAGTGAGCAAAATAAACCCTTTCTCTCTCTGGACAAAAGTCCAGATACTTTATCAGAGCAACAGGAAAAAGCAACTAAGACAGAAAATTAGTACCAAGAAGTGGGATCACTGCCGTGATTAGCCTCACCATGTGGTTTATAGGCCTTTGGCACTTGGTTCATGGGAGGAATGTGGAACAGTTTGGAACTTTGGACTAGAAAATTCCTCAAATGCTGTAAGCAGAGTTTAATGAGCCTTCTGATGGGAGTTCAGAAGACTAGATGGAGGCTTAGTTTCTGATGTTTCAGAGGGAAAAAAGACTATCAGGAATGAGACTAGAAGCCATTCTGGCTATAATAGTCATAATAGTAGAATACTTATTTGGCAAAGAATTTGGTGGTATCATCTTCATTTCCTGAGAACTTGTATGAATCTGAATTGAAAAGCAATGGACTAATTTCTCTGGCAGAGGAAATTTCAAGAGCATTGAGTCTGTGGCATGGCTAATTACACTTTACTGGTCTACAATAAAAAAGAAAAAGCTGGACAGAAAAAGAAGAAACTAACAAACTGCTGTTCATTGAGGAACAAGAAAAGAGCTCAAACAAGCTAAAAGATGCAGGCAAGGTGCGTCCTGGATAAAGAGCTGTACGCATTAAAGAAATATCCCACTTTGTAGTAGGACAATAAGAACCATGCTCCAAGGGCAAAACCCCACCTGTCAAAGGCTCCACCTCACACACACAAAAGTGCAAACTCATTTAAAAGGAGACAACCAAATTAAGAATGCAGTTGGAGGAGCTCCTTCTTTCTTAAAAGCAACTATTGTAGAGAGGTGTTTTTTCAGGGCCAGAACACAGAAACTAGTACAGCTGTGATCCAAAGGGCCAGACTAGACCTCAAGCTGGAAGCAGAACTTGGCAGTGTCATCCATGTGGTACAGGTTTTTTCAGGAGGGAGAAATGCAAGACTGAGGGGATCATGGGCCCTTTCCTCACAGTTTCAGAGAGCAGCTAAAGTCAGGCAGAATGTGGTCTTGTCGGAGGCCCTGAGAGCCTGCTTCATGAAGTGGTAAAGATGAAGCTAAGCTGCAGTGGAGAATGGGAACTTCAGTATGTTAGGGATGCCAGATGTGGGACACCCACTAAGGAAAGCTGCATATATTAAGTGGAGCTAGTAGGAGAGCTATACATGTTTTAGGCAGCAGAGCTAGAGGGTCAGGGCCCTTTGGAACCCTAAATGCCAAACACAGAGCTGCAGGATTTCATGTTTGCCCATGCTATTACAGTCACTACCAGTCTCTCTTGTCTCCTTACAAGATTGCAGTGCCCACAGGTTGGTAAAGGGTGCCAAGATGAACCACTCCAGAGACAGTTTCAGGGAACAGCATCTGCTTTATTGCATCTGAGCAACCACTTAAACAGTGGAAGCCTATCAGCTATGATTGGTTAGTACATTTATCTCTGCCTCTAGATCCCAATATAGAACTCTCAGCTACAGCTACAGCACCATGTCTACCTGCATGCTGCCATGCTTCCCACCGTGACAACAATAGACTAAAGCTCTGAACCGGTAAGCCAGCCCCAATTAAATGCTTTCCTTTTTAAGTGCTGTCATGGTCATAGCATCTATTCACAGCAATAAAAACCAGCTAAGACAGTGTCAGCGCTGTCATGGTCATAGCATCTATTCACAGCAATAAAAACCAGCTAAGACAGTGTCATTAAGGAGAAACCTTGGACTTTGCACCAACACAGTAGAAAAGATGCCTTGAAGGCAATACTACACCTATCCAGAGCTCCAAGATGCAAACTCATTTGGATGACTTTCATTTGAAAAGAGAATGAACGCACAAAGATCTAAGGCATTCTGCTCAAACAGGGCTATACTGGGAAGTATTTTTTCCAGAGTCATCCTGTAAGGTACAGAGCCACAGCAGCTGTGGTCCAAAATGGCCAGTCTACATCTCAAGTTGGAAGCAGAACTTGGTGTTATATATAGGGTGTTTTTTTTAATTAATTTAGATTTATTATTTTATGTGTATGAGTGTCTTGCCTGCATGTGTATATACGCATCATATGCATACTTGGTGCTCGAAGGGATCAGAAGAGGGTATTGGGTCCCCTAGGACTGTTGTTAGCTGCTATGTAGGTGCTGGGAATTGAACTTGGGTCCTCTCGCAAGAGTACCAAATGCTCAACCTCTGAGTTATCTCTTTAGCCCCATGGTGCTGGTTTTGCAGACATACAAAAAAAAAAAAAAATGCAAGGTGGGCAGTGGTGGCACACGCCTTTAGTCCCAGCACTTGGGAGGCAGAGGCAGGCGGATCTCTGAGTTCCAGGACATCAGAGCTACACAGAAAAATCCTGTATCAAAAAAACAAAAATAAATAATGAAGAATGAACAAATGAATAATAAACTAACTAACTAACTAAATAAATAAATAAAACAAGACTTATGGTGTCACAAAAGGTTACACCAAGGTTCTAGAAAGCCACTGAGGCCATGCATCACAGTAGGGTCATATTATCTACATGGATTCCTGAGTGGGATATAGTTAAGCTTGAAGGTAAAGCCTAAATTGCAGTGGAGACTCCAAGATACTGGAAATGCTGGAAATGTGAAACATTCACCAATTAAAATTGCAGGCTTTCTTTGAGTGGAACTGGTCTAAGAGAGACCAAATGTGTTTCAGGCAACAGAGCTGGAAGGCAATACCACTACCTTAGTTTGAGTTACTACTGCTGCAAAAAGACACCGTGACCACAGCAACTCTGATACAGAAAACATTTAATTGGGGTGGCTCACTTAGTTTCAGAGGTTCAGTCCATTATCATCATGGTGGGGAGCATGGCAGTGTGCAGGCAGGCATGATGCTGGCTATATCTTGATCAGAAGACAACAGGAAGTCAACTGTGTCACTGGGTGGCATCCTGAGCGTAGGAAACCTCAAAGCCCCCCCCCCCAGTTTGACACACTTCCTTCAACAATGCCACACCTCAATAGTGCCACTCCCTAATGAGATTATGGGGGCCAATTACATTCAAACTACCACAACTGCCAAGCTTGTTAGAGCTTAGATGATGTCATGACGCTACCCAGATGCCACACATGGGGCTGAAGAGTTTGCTCTGCTGGGTTTCAGTCTGCTTTGGTCTGGTTTGTCCCCATTATGTACCCATTCTCTTTTAGAACAGGAATGTTTATTCTTTGCACGTTAGAAGTAGTTTTAAAAAATTATTTTATAGGGGCTCCTAGTTAAGAGTGCCTTGAGACCCAGAAGAGACTTATGACTTTTTAACATTGGTGAAACTGTTCGACTATGAAAACCTTTGAAATTGAATTTAGTGTATTTTACATAATAAAATGGCCATGAGCCTAAGCATAATGCTATGGTTTGGATGTAAAATGTCCCCTAAAGGGCCATGTGTTTGAATACTCAGTCCCTAGCTGGTGCCACTTTGGGAGGTTATGCCACTTTTGGGAAGTAGGGGATCAATGGAGGAAGCAGATCTCTGGGGATCAAGCCTTAAGATTTATAGCCTGGTGCCACTTCCTGTCCTGTTTCTGCTTTATTTATTTGTTGTTGTTGTTGTTTTGTTTTTTTGAGACAGGGTTTCTCTGTGTGGCCCTGGCTGTCCTTGCTCTGTAGACCAGGCTGGCCTTAAACTCACAGAGATCTGCCTGCTTCCCAAGTGCTGGGATTGAAGGAGTGCACCACCACCACCCAGCTCCTGTTTCTGCTTTATGATTCACAGAAACATAAGCAATCAGGTGCAGCCAAATTCCCAGTGCCTTGAAGCCACAGGCTTCTGTGCCTAGGCCCCTCCAACCATGAGCCAGATTCACCCCATCTCCTTATGTTTCCTGTTGGATATTTTCTTGAAGCAGTGAGCAAAGTAACTCTACAGTCACGTGGTCTCTCTAGGCCTCAGGCTCCTCATCTCAAGAACAGAAGTGATATATCCATCCTTTCACACAGTTGTGAAAATCAGCAGAAACTAGTATATAGAAGGGCTAGCCTGCTCTACAATATAACCTCAGAAACTGCTAGCATGTGGAATGGTCTGCCTTCAGTGGTATTTTACAAAAAAAAAAAGAGAGAAAAAAAAAAAAAAAAGGTACACGTAAGGACAAGTATATGCCCTGCACTGTTCAATCCTCATTTGTTAAGAACTCTTGGCCCCGGATCAGGTCATCTCACAAGGCCCTGCCTATAGCTCACATATAGAATTCTTAGATTGTTTTCCAGTGTCAGGGAAATGAAAACCACCTTCAGGAGTGGCCTTCTCTAGGCCCTGCTCTGAAGGCAAAAAACCAGTCTGGAGAGTTGTGTTGTCTGGACGGACCCCTTTCTGCAGCAGCTGTGGTTTTCTCCTGGCTGCAGTTAATGACAGTGAGTAACGCAACATGAAAGGGCGGCTGACAGGTCTTCAAGCAAAGGACACAGCGAAATAGCTCTGAGATTAAACGCCAGCCTCACCACCCAGAGAGCCGACAAGGAAAACACATATGCAACTCAGTGCTGATAATCAAAGGGCTGGGAGCGGTTTTAGTTGTCATGGACCTGTAAAGGAACTATAAAGCACCTTCAGGTCCTCTGCTCTACCCCAGCAGGCAGCCTGTCTGTCTACCATGGGACGAAAGATGTGTGATGACCAACAGAGAAGGGTCCAAAGGGGCTACCTAGTGGGATCCAGCCATTACTGCAGTGGAGGATTCTGGGGACCACATTTCCAGGGTGATGTGGGACTAACTACTCAGTTCTGAAAACAACTTCAGGTCTCTGATGGAAACTGGTCAGAAAGCTTAGAGCCTGTGTGTGCTTAGTTACCATGGGCAGTGCTGACATTCCTACACATTTTCCCTGGCCAGCTGGGACCTGGCTTTCAAATTCAAGGTAAGGCTTTGTCAGAGGTGGCTTAAACAGAGAACTGCCGCTTCTCAACTCCAGAAGCCAAGAATTCAAGTTCAGGGCTCCTTCTTCTCAGCCCTCAGAAGTGTGTGTCTCAGCAGCTATCAGGGTAGGAACCTGAGGAACATCTGGAGATTTCTAGGCAACCAACCAGGGAAGACCTCAAGGTCAGGGAAGCCTCTCTTCTCTCATCATCCCTGTTCTCCCATAACATAACACTCCACTCCATAAATAGCATTTGGGCTTGTTTTGTTCTTTTAGAAGAAGGTGCAATGTTCTATGGCTTAATGGAGTGCTCCACCACAGGAAAAGCAGAACAAATCTTCTGAAAGTTCTCATTCCTGCAGTCAGTGATAGGTAGGGTTTGGTGGGCCATCGAAGCCTGACTACCCAGTTCAATCCCTGACTCCACACAAGGCGGGAGGAGAGAACTGACTCCACAAAGCTTCCGTTAATCCCATCCGGTGAGAGGAAGACCACTACCACAATTTGGAGCCAAATTCGAAGCAAGCTTGACTTCTATTGAGATGCACCAGAGAGGCCAGTGGCTGCCTCCTAAGTCAGGTTAGAGAGAGCAGCCCTGAGTCTATTTCTTAGGGCCCTTTTCAGGAGTAAAATCATGCATGAGTAGTTTGCAGAGCAGGTTTACAACAGACAGTGAAGCAGGTACAAAAAAAAGGAAGTACAGAAAATCTTAAAAAACAAAACAAAGCTGGGCAGTGGTGGCGCACGCCTTTAATCCCAGCACTCGGGAGGCAGAGGCAGGTGGATCTTTGTGAGTTCGAGGCCAGCCTGGTCTACAGAGTGAGATCCAGGAGCAAAGCTACACAGAGAAACCTTGTCTCAAGAAAAAAAAAAAAAAAAAAAAAAAACAAACAAACCCAAAACAACAGCTACCACCATGTGGTCAAAGAACTGGAGTTCTTGATGGTTGTGAGCTACCATGGAGTGCTGGGAAACAAACCCAGGTCCTCCGCAAGAGCAGCAATGCACTCTTCACCACTGAGCCATCTCTCCAGTCCCCCAGTTGCTAAAATAAAAAGGGGTTGGTTGTTTTTAGACAGTCTTTTTGTTTTGTGTTTTGTTTGTTTGTTTTTTAGATGGGTCAGGCAGTAAAAGATTGCATGAGATGGTGCCTGGGCAGTGCTCACCAAGGCTAGTTCTCCTCAGCTCCACCCCTCTGAGCCCAAGCTACCTCCAAAGAAAGAGCAATTCACAGTATGGTATTAGAAGGAACGTAGGGATGGGTGTAGATCAGTGGGAGGGCACGTGCCTAGCAGGCATGAAGCCCTACGTTCAAATCCCAGCATCACAGAGGGGTGGATAGAGGGCAGGGGCTTTGGAAAGCAGTTTACCTTCAGATGTCAACAAACTTCTAGCAATTTCTATAAGTCATAACTGTTTTGGTGAGGCAGAGGGAATGACCATAGTGAAATATTCAATACATCTGAAAACCTTCAAAGACAAATGGCTTGGACAGGTAGCAAGTTCAATTCATATCCATCGTCCACATGCCTCCCCATCCAATGCAAACATCGAAACAAAGCATATTTGCTTTTTATTTTTCAAGTCTGTGTCACTTTTTTAGCCCAAAGTTAGACAGGGTGAAAACTGTACAGGGGAGCATGCACAGAAAAGAGCGTGAGAAACAGTGGGCAGAGCTCATTCACATCGTGACACTTTATTACCTGCTCAAGTTTCCAAATGACTTCTTGCCGACGAAGCAGTATGTACCAAGCAAGAATGTCCTTTTTAACGTGGCCATTCAGTCGGCAAGCCTATGTTCAGGTCTAGCAGATGCTCCACTTAGGTGTTACAGTGTCAGCTCAGCTACCTTCACCCACAGAATGCGCGAGAACGTTCCTCTCACATGAAGGACTGCCGTGTGTGTGTGTGTGTGTGTGTGTGTGTGTGTGTGTGTGTGTGTGTGTGTGTGTGTGTGTTTCTTCTCTGGCTAAGGTTTAATTGTTACAGCCCTGGGACGGTCCTTCTGTGCTTCACAAGAGTTCCTCAAGCATTTGTAAGTAACAAGTTTCCTCAAGCATTTGTAAGTTGCGGTTCGGAACCAAAGATGGTGGAGAGGTCTCCAAACATTAAAATACCCTTTCCTCCACTCCAGAAGCACTTAATTCTTAAGATGCGGGCCCAGAGAAGAAACGGGTTACCATGAAACCTGGCGGGCGAGGGCGCTGCTAGGCGCGCTCCTCCGGCTCGCTGCAGGGCGAGGCCCCCGAGGACGCTTTGGACTCGCCGTCGCTGTTGCAGTCCCGCCTGTGGCGCTCCAGCAGCTCCTGCAGGTGCCTGATGTAGCTGATGGCGGCGCGCAGCGTCTCCACCTTGCTGAGCCGCTGGCCCGCCAGCTCGCGCGGCAGGTGCTGGCGGAGGCGCGCGTAGCCGTCGTTCACGCAGCGCACGCGCTGCCGCTCGCGCTCGTTGCGCTGGCGCAGAAAGGCGGGCTCGCCGACGCCCCCCAGCGACAAGGGCGGGCACGGCCGTCCCCGCGCGCTGTCCTCGGCGTCCTGGCACGCGGAGGTCCGGCCCGGCTCCCTCCGGGCCAGCGCGCCCAGCGGCGGCGGCGGCGGCGTCCGTAGCGGGCACGGCAGAGCCAGCAGTCCCGCCGGTTTGCGTTTCTCCATCCTCCGCCGACAAGTGCGCAGATCACCCAAGAGATGACTCTCTCAGCAGGAAGACGAGACTTGAAGCTTTTGTGGCCGAGACGCTGGTCCATCCAGACTTCCCCGGTCTGTCTTTGGAGAAGTTTCTAGGTCCAGAAGCTAGGTACCTGAACACACTTGGAGGGAGCTTCGCATGCTTTCCGAAGCTCGTTGTTTTCCTCGGGTCTTGTTAAAACTTCAGAGCAGAAAGGGCAAACAAAGATAGAGGACGCACCTCATCCACGCTTGTACCCTTGTGTTTCCTCCGATCTTAGTTCAAAAGTTAACAAAGGGTCCCCGGCCTGAATAGACGATCGCACCCCAAACAGATTAATCTTTCAAAGCTGCCCAATTGCTGTAATTCACTCTTGGGTTAGCAAGTGTGGCTCTGGGGAGCCAGGAATTGAGCAGGGCCCCTCCCAGGCACTTGCAGATCGGCTGGCCTGCCGAGAGAAAGTTTACTCCGGCTTTCTCCTTGAAAATCCAAACTTGACTGCCCTTTGTGGTTTCCGCGTTCAGGTCTGATAGAGAGAGCTTTCTGGGTGTTTGCAAACATACGCCTGCTCTTTCATTTCTGGGGAGGTGGAGAAGAAGAGCTCATCAAAGCGAAGACTGCTCTCTTGCGGTTAGAAGATGTGTCGAGTCAAGGGAGACCTCCGGGGAAGCCCGAAGTTTCCTTCTGCGAAATCAGACCTTTTAAAAATCAAATTAGACACTTTTTGAAGGTAACAAGAACGAAATCTATATATTTTAGTATCCAATATAAAGGATCCGTGATTTTGTGTTCTAACCTATGTTTAACGCGGGGCCCTTTATGTTTTTGTTGCTCTCTAAAAACACATCAAAAGCCGGAACAGTAACAAACACTGTTAGCCAGTTATTTCGCCGGGTGCTTACTGTAAACACAGCTTAAGTACTGCCTCTAACCTCTTCTAATCCCATTCAGGATATAAGGATACCGTCCCAGAGCACAAAGTATTTTCCCATTGTATTTACCTTTATTTCCTCCCTTGAGGACTGAAAAACAGCATTTGAACAGTAGAGAGCCCCAATTCCAAGGAGAAAGGATATGGCTTTGAAGGCTTGTCTTCTTAACACTGCCCCCCTGCCACACACAAATGAATAATTAATCCATCTGTGTTGGTAAAGGGCTTTGAAGATGAAAGTGTCATTAAAAATCCAACTACACTGGTTAATGTCAAAGAGTGTTATCACATGGAAAAATCAGATTTCCTGTTCTGCAAACCAACACATTAAAGGCATCTTCTACTTGAAAAGTCCAACTTAAAAACAAGAGACTCAAAAACCCCCTAAATTTACAACCAGACCTCTGCCTCTTCCCTGGGAGCTGGGGTGTCGTACTGACATGTTTTTTTACCTTTTTAAGGAGTCCTGTGTTTCCATGTTTACTCTAAAGTTTAGAGTTTAAACAACCAGCCTGAGGTGACTGGAAAATCACTTGCATCAAGGCAAATAAAATAGACATAATTATTCCTTTTAGGCATAAGTTAGTCACATTTAAAAAGGCGTAGTTCCCCATAGGCTCACACTGGCAAGCCGCTCAACATGGCATCATTTTTTCATGAACTGAGAAAGCCTTCCTAGGAGCAGCTAAGCCTCCTACAGGGCATGTAGACTCTGGGACCACAAGCGGCTTTGGGCCAAGTCAAAGATTTGACCTTCCTGCTAAGAGTGACAAGAGAAAATGAGATCACTGAAAACAGGGACATGACTTAGATCTGTTTTTCTTTCTCAGGCTGACAGCAAATAATAAAAAGCCTGAAAGCCAGGTGTGATGCACACCTCATCCCAGCACTGGGGAGACACAGGCAGGCAGGTCTGTGTGAGTCCCAGGCCAGCCTGGTTTACATAACAAGTTCCAAGCCTGCCAGGGCTGTACGGTGAGACCTTGTCTTAAAAAAATAAAACACGTAAAGGTCAACCAACGACTGGTGATGTTAAAGGTTTGAGGACGACGGTGTGGGAGCGCACACAAGTGTCTGGGGAAGCAGTGATTAGAACCAGCAGTGTATTATCCCATTGCCTTTGATCTAGAGATGTTGACAGTTTTGTCCCACAAATAAACGCATCGCTATAGGTTTATTGTACATGCGGATCAATACTGACCCCAGCATTTGTAGTGAGTTAAGAAAGAAAAGGGGCTGTGCCGGTGCTGCGCTCCTGTGATCCCAGCTGCTTTGGGCGGCTTGGAAGGGTGACTGCAAGTTCAAGGCCTGTGCAATGCTACCTGTGTGTATGCTGTCAGGGCTGACCGTGGGGTATTGGATGAGCGGTTGGTGTGCTCGTCCCTGGGGAAGACGGTCTCTGCTGATTTCAACATTCCTGAGTCGCCTGCAGTTCTCTGTGGAGGGCCGAGGCTTCTTGGGCTTTTCCTGCCCACAATAGCATATCTATTGCTGTTTTCCGTGGTCAGCTGTGTTTACACAGTTGTGTTGGTAAGACTTATTTATGTATTAGAAATATATATGTTTATAATGTACGTCACAGCAATTTTAAAAAAAAAGGGGGCCATGAATTTGAAAGAAAGCAGGGAGCAGTATATGGGAGGGCGTAGAGGGAAGAAAGAGAAGAGGCAATGATATAATTATATTATAATCTCAAAAAAAAGAAACAATTAAAATTTTAAAAATAAAATAAATCTTAAAATGAAAAGCAAGTTCAAGGCCTGCCTGGGCTTCAGAGTGAGTTCAAAGCCAATCTGGGCACCTTGTGAGACTGTGTCTCAAAAGGAAAAGGAAAAAGAGGACTAAGGTTAGCTATAGGTTCTCTCCCAAGGGAGTGGGGATGAGGAGGATACAGAACACAGTCTGAATACTTAGCCATAAAGAAGAGTAATACTTACAGATCTTTATGGTTTATTAAAAATAATGAGTAAGATATATGTAAGTATTTACAGTAATATAAAAATGTGTTGAGCAAAACACAAGGAAGAAAATTACAGACTAATGTTTGCAATAGGAACATAAAACAATTTTACATGATGTATACATGTATACATTTATACATGTCTGGATTTGAAACAGGACTGTATAGCCCAGGCTGGCCTCAATTTCCAACTCCTCCTGCCCCAGCCTCTTGAGTGTAGAAAAAACAGGTGTGTGCCACCATGACAGGTGACATACATGTCTTCAGGTGTTTGTTCAGACATGGAGAATGAAGTGGAAAGATGTATACCACATTTTTGTCATTCATTGCCTAGAAAGTGCGTCACTGGTCATAGAAGAGTGACCATTGTCCTTCCTAGATCTCTCTACTGTTTACTTATTACAAACTGCACGTGGTTTATATTGTCAATCTAATGGGTTTTAAAATAAGAGGACATGTACAGACCACTCCAGCGATACGCTGACTCAAGCCAGACCTACAGATTTATTATTAGAACTCACGGTTATTGGACCAAGTGTTCTTATAAATTCTTTCTCTGAGGAATGTGCTTTAGTTGTTTCCTGCAGGCTTGACATGAGCAGCACCACCATGGAGCCGGGAGACTGCAGTGACCCTCGGAGACCATGGCCACTGTCATGGCAATGAAACACGAAGGTCCGGTAATGGGGCAAGCATTCCTCCTTAGGGAGGGAGAGGGTCACAGGACACTCCTCTCAGACCCATCACCGCTGTATCTTCATACAGGCAGGCATGATAGCACACACCTACAATCACAGCACTTGGGAGGGAGATACAGGAGGATCAGGAGTTCAAAGCCACCTTGACTCTATAGCAAGTTTAAGGTTAGCCTGGGCTACATGGGATCCTACCTCAAAGAAAAGAGGTAAAATTGCCGTGTGTGTGTGTGTGTGTGTGTGTGTGTGTGTGTGTGTGAGAGAGAGAGAGAGAGAGAGAGAGAGAGAGAGAGAGAGAGAGACAGACAGAGACAGAGAGAGACAGACAGAGACAGAGAGAGACAGAGACAGAGACACACACACAGAGACAGAGAGAGACAGAGACAGAGAGAGACTTTTCTATGGTACAGTTGCTCACAAGTTGCCCATGCTCCTGTAAATAACACCAAAAAACTTCCTTATTTTCTAAGTCAGATTTCTTTGGTTTGTCCACTCCTTCCCCATTTCAGGTGAATAGTTTTTGTTTTTGTTTTTGTTTTTCTCCTTAGAAAGTCACAAAGCAGGGAGAAATATATACAGGACTTATAAAACTATAACAAAAACAGTCAGATGCTAACTTTACCATCTGTTTGACCTAAAGTTTCTCTCCAACCTCAGATGTCTCACATAAGTCTGGCTAAAAGCTGAAGCTGAGGCAGGAGGATTGTGAGTTCCAGTCTATCCTGGAGTATATAGAGAGACTACGTTTTGAACCCCAAATCATTTGGGAAGATGTAGATCAGGAATGCTCGGAGCAGGGCCTGGTGCTGTCTCAGAGCGCAGTAGCAGGTTTGTCTTCTCTGCCAACTAAAGAACTAAAAAGCAGGAGAGATGTGGTATCTGAAGTCTCAGGGAGTCCCCACAGAGCTGCCATATAATCCTTGGAAAATCAGGGTCCCCTCTTGGGGTTCTCAGTTTTGGTAATAGGAGAATTAAAGAATAGACTCAACAAGAAGCTTGAGGACAACTTGTCAGAGTTTAAGAGGAAAACCCCAAGCAGGCAAGCTTCCCATCTGCAGCTGCCTGGAAGAGAGAGAGAGAAAGGAGACTAGAAGGAACAGAAGTCACCATAAGGTGGCAGGGAGGTCAGCCACATGGTGGCAGGCAGTCTACGCCATTAAGATGGGTGACTTAGAAAGCACAAGGAAGCCCAAAGCATTAGGAAGTTTAAATCATACTTCAAGATATAGATATAGCCATCACCCGAAAGGAAAAGACAGAGGGAAGAAAGATGAGTAGGTGTTTCTGCATCAGGCTTCAGAAAGCTGGGCAAATCCAGCCGAACTTCTTGGTGGCTCTGGTAGTAGGGAATGCAGTAAGGGACAGGGATTCTGGAAAGAAAAGGCACGTCATCAAAGGTGAACCACCCTTCCTCGATCCTCTAGCCAGGGTCCTTCCCTGATCCATTAGATTAATTTTTAAGTGAAGAAACAAGGATCATCTCCACCTAGAGGTAGATCCCATTCTTTACTGCACAGTTGGTGGTCCATGGGGAATCACTGTAGCAACCCAGGGTGTTGCTCAGGACTCCCCATCCCAACCCCCTGCAGCTAGGTAACAGCCTCAAAGAAGCCAGACCCAGTCACACGGGTGTTGCAGCTGCTGGGCCGTCCGTGTTTCCTGCCCTTAGGCGTTCATATATATATGAGACAGGGTTTCTCTGTGTACTTTTGGTGCCTATCCTAGATCTCACTCTGTAGACCAGGCAGGCCTTGAACTCACAGAGATCCGCCTGGCTCTGCCTCCAGAGTGCTGGGATTAAAGGTGTGCGCCACCACTGCCCTACACAAGTTTTTATAAGGCCCCTGTTTACCTGTTTGGCACCTTGGTGTGAGCAAGAAAAGGGTATTCCAGGCTTGGACCATAAATGGCTGATTCTAAAATTCATCAGGAAAGCTATTTGGGCGCTAAGTGTGCTGGCACACCACTGTCATCCCAGCTCTGGGGATGGTGAGGCAGATGGAGATCAAATTCAGGGTCGGTCGAGGCCACACGGTGAGACTCTGTCTCGGAAACCAAGGGCTAGCAATGCAGCTCAGTGGCAGAGGGTCCCCTTGCCTCACGTGCAGAAAGCGTTGGATGAATCCTCAGTATGGAGAAGGAGAGGAGGAGGAGAGGGAGGACAAAGCGCCTCTACTGTTGCTACCACCACTGCTGCTGAGGAAGCATGCTTGATGCTGAACGAGAGCGAAGCATGGGTACTACTCTTCTCGCCACCACAACCCAGTAAACACCTGCAACAAGCAGCGTGAGAAAGGAGGGGCTTCTTTTGGCTGTGACAGGAGGCGTAGTGATGGGGGCATCAAGTGATGGTCACGCTGCATCATCGGGAGGCAGAGTGGATGCTGGCACTTCCTGTCTCTCTCCTTCCCCTTTTGGTTCAGCCTAAGACTCTAGTCCGTGGTATGTGCTATCCACACACAGGGCCGGTCTTCCCTCTTCAGGTAACTTGTTCCTAAAGTCACTTTGGGAAACTAGAAAACCAAACAATTCATGATTATAGTTATGGGTACAACAAGAAAGTACACTCAGCAAAAGTTAGTCCAGGAAATGGAATGAGAATTCTTCAATTTGAGAGCAACTAAAAAAACTTTTTTATTGGCTGGGAAAGGTGGTGCATGCCTTTAATCCAAGTACTTCAAAGGCAGAGATTGGTGGATCTTGGCGAGTTTCAGGCCAGTCCTGTCTGCATAACAAGCTCCAGGCCAGTCAGAGTTATACGTAGTGAGACATTGTCTCAAAAATATTTCATTAAATTTATTTATTTGTGGGGCTGGAGAGATGGCTCAGAGGTTAAGAGCACTGACTGACTGTTCTTCAAGAGGTCCTGAGTTCAATTCCTAGCAACCACATGGTGGCTCACAACCATCTATAATGAGATCTGGTGCTCTCTTCTGGAGTGCAGGCATATGTGCAGACAGAACACTGTATACATAATAAATAAAATTTAAAATTTTACATATTTGTGTGTATGTGAGCATGCATACATGTGTGTAAAAGTTGTCATACTTGGTGGCAAGCGCCTTTATCCACTAAATCCTCTTGCCAGCCCCCTGAAGTGATATTTTTAAAAATGATTTTTGCCGGTCCGTGGTGGTACATGCCTTTAATCCCAGCACTCAGTAGGCAGAGGCAGGTGGATCTGTGAGTTTAAGGCCAGCCTGGTCTAGGGAGTGAGTTCCAGGACAAGCCAGGGCTACACAGAGAAACCCTGTCTGGAAATACTGAAAAAAAAAAAAAAAAAGATTTTTTTTTTGCATTTGTTACTTAAAATACTTTTTGAAATTGGGGCTGGAGAGATGACGCAGCAGTTAATCATATTTACTCTTGCAGAGCACCTGGGCTCAGCTCCCAGCACTCACATGGGAGTTCACAACCATCCACAATTTCAGTTCTAGGATGCATACCATACAGACACACATGCAAGCAAAATACGCATACACTTAAAATAAAAAGAAACAAATCTAAGGTAAATTAAAAAAATATTTGTACGTGTTTGTTAGTGTGTGGGTATGTGCATATACGTAGGTGTCTGCTGTGTCCAGAAAGAGTGCATCAGGTTCCCTGGAGCTGAAATTACAGGAGGTTGTGAGCCACTAGACATGGGTGCTGGCAACCTAATTGTGTCCTCTGTGAGAGCGGTATATACCCATAACCGCTGAACAGTCTCTCTAGCCCATTAGTTGTTTGCCTGTGTGTGTGTGTGTGTGTGTGTGTGTGTGTGTATGTGTGTACATGAGCACACGTGTGTATATGCACATGTGTTATGCCATGCATGTGGAGATCGGAGCACAATTTATGATTGGTTCTCTCCATCCACCACGAGGAGTTCTGGGAACTGAAAATATGCTAATCAGGCTGGGAAGCAAGCGTCATTCCTTGCTGAGCCATCATGGAGGCTCTTCAAAAAATCGAAAGAAAATACTGTGTGGGTGTATGATATGTGTGGGCACATGTGCCAGGACACACATGTGGCAGTCAGAGGCCGACGCTGTAGAGGTGATTCTCTCCTTTCACCTTTGAGTGAGTTCCAGGGACCGAACCCAGGTCATTATGCCTGTATAGAACATATCTTCACATGCTGGGCTACAACTTCCTGGCATCTTTTGTGGCCCAGGCTTGCCTAGAACTTACTGTGTAAACCAGAATGACCTTGAATTTCTGATCCTCCTGCCTCAGCATTCCTAAGTGTGGTGTTACTGATGTGCACTACCATGCCCAACTTTTGACTTTTTAAGGTATTTTTACATATGACAAAACTCATCAATTTTTTGCTTTTTTTTTTTTTTTTCAAGATAGGGTGCTTTTGTGTAGCCTTGGCTGTCCTGGATCTTGCTCTGTAGACCAGGCTGGCCTTGAACTCACAGAGATCTGCCTGCCTCTGCCTCGGGAGTGCTAGGATTAAAGACACCACTGCCTTTCTCACTTTCTCTATTTCTCTCTCTCTCTCTTTCTCTCTCTTCTTGTCCATCTGTCTTTTTGTCTTTTGCTTTGTTTTGTTTTTCAAAACGAGGTTTCCCTGTGTAGTTTTGGTGCCTGTCCTGGATCTCGCTCTGTAGACCAGGCTGGCCTCGAATTTACAGAGATCCACCTGCCTCTCCCTCCCGAGTGCTGGGATTAAAGGCGTGTGCCACCACCTGGCAAAACTCACCAACCTTAACTTTATTATTTGATTAATTTTAATAAACATATACAGACATGAAAATATCACCCTAAATGGTCCCTCTCTGTAGGCAATTTCATCCCTTCACCCATCACTACTCCCAGCACCCATCAGAGCTGTTAATTTGGCTTTTTCTAGAATCTTATACAGACTTGTAGTTCGATATTCTTCACTTAGTGTAGGAAGTTTCTGGAGGTTCACCCACATGCTAATATCTTGTTCCTTTTTATCGCTGCCTAGCGACTCCACTACAGTGTGGTTCAAAGTAAACTTTCCACTGGTTGATGTACACTCAGATAGTTTACGAGATCATTATTAACAAAGTTGCAAGGAACATTTTGTGCATATGTCTTTGTACATACATAGATACATACATATATTCTGTGTTGGGTAAATATTTAGTATTGAGAGGACCGAGCAGACGCCACAACAGGCTGTTCAGTATTCTCTTAGAGATCAGGCCTCAATTTCAGTTTCTTGAGACTGAACAAGCAGTTTCTGAAAATATCACAAATAATGGACAGTCTCCAACACCTCCAACAGCAAGGACAAGGAGGCCGGGTACATGCAATATCAGGCCAGGTCTGCCTAGAAATGGAAAAACTATAGCCTTAGCCAGCCCCTTCTAGCCATGGCCAATGAGAACATACTAATATGATTGCCATTTGCTTAAGCCAATCATATCTGAAATGACCTAACTGCTCTAGGCCCTCCCTTTGGCTATGCTTAAAAGGAGCCTTCGAGCTCTTCTCAGGGTCCATGCCATCTTTCCTTTGTGTGCGATAGTTGGCCCCAATATACTGGAATCTTTCTGGAGATAATAAACGCGCTTGCTGGATAATAGTCTTTTGTGGGACTTCCCCAGGTCCCTAACAGTATGATTAGTGAATCGCATGGTTTAAGAAATTGGCACATATAGACTGACAAGGTGGCTCAGAGGGCAAGGCCCTTTGATCCCTGGGACCCACATGTGGGAAAGAGCCGATTCCTGAAGTTGTTCTCTAACCTTCACATGGATATTTGCGCTAGTGACAGCGTGCACATCCACCCACCCACCCACGTGAATACACGTAATGTAAATAGTTGGCCACCGAGCAGTTGGTGTGGCATTCTTAGCACTGCGCATGAGGTAGGGATGGAAAGACAAAGAGGAAAGAAACCTGCACAAATCCTAGCACCATCATTTATGACGTGGAAGCCGAGAAACTTCACATACGGTACAAGAGTTTCGGAATAGAAACCTAATTACTCCTGGGCCACACCACCGTCTGGCCTAATCCTGTATTTCAAACTGTGCTATGTGGAGTCATGCTTCCCTACTTGAGGACATGCCATTAGGACCGAAAAGAGTCCGGAGAACGTCGGAGTTCAGAATGAACCTCTCTACCAAGTGCATCCGTTTTGGTCCCCTAGCAACGGCGGGCCGATTACTCGGCGCTCGATTGGATTGGCTTGAGGCCCTCCAGAGCTACAATGCTCTGGGCGGAGCTTCTCGAAGCCCGCCCACTCCCCGGGTGCGCACGCGCAGAGAGTGGGCCGTGCGACTAGGAAGAACGGAAGGTCGCGGCGCAGGCAATGGTCCGGCTGCACGCACGCCGAGTGGCTGAGGGGCCGGAAACGCGCCCCGAGTGGCTGAGAAGCCGGAAGCGTGCCCGGGGGGTGCGGCCCTGAGGAGGTGGGCCTCACTGGGCGGGGCCGGGCGGGAAACGGTAGGGGAGCCGTACTTGGGGCGTGGGGTCCCGGGCGAGCCAGGGCTCCCGGGCCGAGGTCCGGCCGGATGAAGAGCGGGGCGGCAGGGCCGGTGCTCCCCAGCACGGGCCTCAGGTGGGCGACGCGGCCGGGTGGGCCAGGGCGGCCAGGGCGGGGAAAGGCCGGGGCCGATCGCTTTTCTCCCCTTCCAGGTCGGCCAGCCGGGCTGCCAGCGCTTCCGGAACAACCGTCCCGGGCGCCGCCCAGCATGCCCCGCACTGGGCGCGGAGCGAGGCCGCCAGCCCTGGGAGACGTCGGGCGGTCCGGGGAGGCGCGGCCACCCGCGGGATGTGTTAGCACGTGACACCGGCCCCGGCGCGCTCCCGTCGGACGCCGGTCCTCTGCACTGCCCGCGCAGGTGAGGCGGGCCGGGGAAGCCGGGAGGATACCGCCGGGGAGGGAGTCTTTGTTTGGATACCTGTATGTGTGACTTGTAAATGGGTTGATTGGAGCAACCGAACCTAACCCTCCCCCAGGGCCCCAGAAAAAAAAATCCAGAGTACTAGTTGATTCCAGGTGTGAGTGATTGTTTAGAGTAACTAGACATTGTTAGCTGCTTGACACCTTTTTCCTGTCTTTGAGTTATGGTAGCGTTGGTATTTTAATTCGAGTTGTCTGTTTTTGTAGTATCGCCCTTCACCTTTGGGTTTGGGGGTTAACTTTAGCCGGGGACGGTGGAGTGCGGAGATTTAAGTTATTAATTGTGCGAGCTTTGCGAATTAGAAGGTACTGTGCTAGCACAGTATAGAAACAAACCAAAGACGAAGTTGTATTTAGCTGGTATTTTTCAGAATCCTTTAAAAGTCTGTTTAGAATGTGGAAGAGAAAACGTATTGATTGAAATTATTGGAGCTGGTCGATGCATCTTGCAAAGTAGTTGTATTTTTCCAGAAAACATTGTCTGAGATCTGCACCTAACAAATGATAATGTAGGTTGTTTAGAAACAAAAACAGACTGATCTGCCGAAGATGCCAAAGTGAAGAAGACAGAATTCAGTATCTTTAGTTTTTCTTAGGATGTGATGTGAGACAGGTAGGTAGAATGAAATTGTCCTTCTGGAGGAGAGAGCCTTCTGAGGATCACAGTGTGCATTCCTTCCTAATGTCTTCTGTCTTTGACTCCTTATTACCTTTGGCTTATGGCTGTTGAAGCCATTACATTTTAGGGACTCACAGCAAAGCAGAAATCTGCTGAGCCTCTGCCATTAAAGTTTGATTTGAACTGGTTTGAGAAGGCCTAGGATTTCACACCGATGTTTATTCTAACATAAAGTTTAACATTTGGAGCTTTCAGAATGGGAAGAGAAGCCACACACTTTGCTCTAACATTACTGTAGTTGGTATGTTTTTGGTTGTATGGTTCCAGTGGTGATGTTGCAGGTATGGTTGCAGCTGGGAAAAGTCAGAGAAGTTTGTTTTAAACTAGCTGGAGCCTAGAAACTCTGAGTTAAAATAGCATGGCTTCTTTAGGCTACAAGGAGTTTCCATTCCTCAGTGAGAAAAAATTGACTTTTGTTGATCTGTGGTCCTTCAGATAGTGTACCTCATTTACCTGTGGTTCTAGTGGTTTTCCTGGTCAGGGTGATGAGTGGGCATTGCTTTACGGTCTTTCATGCTTAGTCGATGTCCAAAAGCTCGTTTTATGACTACCCTATGGATATAGTGTAATTCAAGAAACAGGCCTGTGTAGGACTTCATACCTCACCGTTTAGCCAGGTCCTAACCTAAATAGGACTCTGTAAAAGACAAAGACAGTTTGTTTATAATTTGTTACTAGGCTAAGAGGTTGGGCATCTTAAATTAGATCTGAGATCAAAACTCAGCTATACCTCTGACTAGTTACGTGATTTTAGGTTGTTCTTTAACCTCAAAATCTAGGCTTTCTTCTTAAAATGGGGTTAAGGTGCCAGTGCAGGACTGGGGAAGTGGTTCAGTGAAAAAAAGCACTAGCTGTGTAGGAGGCTGACAGTTCCTGTTGGGTCCCTGGAACCCACATACAAAGCTGTATGCAGTGCTGTGCATCTGTAATTCTAGCACTCCTTGGGGAAATGGGAGGCTGACACCGGGGATCACCTTGGACGGAGCTGGCAAACCAGCTAGCCTGAATGTAGCTCAGCAAAAATAATAAAGACCCTGCCTCAACGACATGGAAGTGGAGAACTGCCTCCAAACCTTCGTATACGTCCTCAGCCTACTCTTCACACATGTGCATATGTGTTGATTAAAAAAGAAGGCAACACACTGGGTTAGCTAGTGCTCTGGTTGCTATAACAAAATGCAAGACAAGAAGCGACCTAGGGAAGACGGTGTGCTCTGACCTACAGTTCAGGGGACAGTCCATCGTGGGGAGGGGGGTGGCTAGTGACATGGCAGCCTGTAGTCTGGAAGCACAGGGAGAAGCTGGTGATGGGCTTGCTTTCTCATTTTCATTTAGTACAGGATCATCCTACCCCATTGAATGTGGGTGTCCCCACCACATTCAGTGTGCATCTTACCTTTTCAATTAAACCTTTCTGGAAACACCCTCATAGATACAGAGAGGTGTATGCCCGTGTGATTCTAAGTCCACTGGTTGACAGCGAAGGTTTGCCGTCATACAACCTTGAAGTATGTGGTTTAGGAGAGGCAGGAGTAACTCCTGTGTTCCAGTGGCTGTAGAGGAGGGTGGGAAGTCATTAGAGATCTTTGAATAGCCTTCCGTGTAGCTTCTGTAAATGATAGTATGGTCTCTAACTTCTGATTAGAAACTAATACGTATAGATTTTAAAATATTTATTTTAATTATATATGTGTGTGTGTGTGCCTATGCCGTGTGTGCAGGTGCCCTCAGAGGCCATAGGAGGGTGTGGAACCCCCTGGAGCTGGAGCACAGGTTTGTGAAGGCACCTGATGGGATGTTGGGAACTGAACATGGTTACTGCAGACTGAATTCAAGTCCTCTGGAAGAGCAGGAAGGGCTCTTAACCCATGAGCCGTCTCTCCAGCCCTCTATATTTTCTTTTGAGGCAAGATCTTGCTATGTAGTCTAGACTGACCTTGAGTTTACCATTCAGTACAGGGTAAGCTTGGAACTTCTGGCAATCCTCCTGCCTCAGCCTCCCTAGTTCTCTGCCATCACACCTAACTAAAACTAAGGCCTTTAAATAACAACTGCCGTACTGGCTTTCCCACTCAGCATCACTACTCTTTTTAGATGTGCTTAGCGACATTGCAAGAAGGGCTGTACAGAAAAGATGATCTCTTGATTCTTCAGCTGTCTGAAAATGGTCTGTGTATTAATAGAGTCCGATGTGTTGGAATATCTTTGGCAGTCCTTTGCAGGGTGGTTGATGCCCTTTTATTGAGCTACTTTGTGATTTGAGGCATATGCTACATCTTTAAGCCTTAATTCCTCATCCGCCTTCCTTTGCAGAATTAATGTGAAAATTCAAAATTGTTTTAGTAGAGTTCCAGCAAAGCTTGCATGATGAACCTCAGTGTGTGAGGGTATTAAGATTATTGTTTAGTAAGGTATGGATACAGATTTTAAGAAATAGTGAGTCTTAGGAGAACATGGTGCTTCTTTATGCCATTGGTAATCTGAATCAGACCAGAATTACTTTTAACTCACTATAAAAAGGGTTAGTAAAACTATTTGAGTACTTTAAAGTAGAATGCCTAAAAACTACTGGTTTGACCAGATAAGCCAAATGGAAATAGTAACTACCATGAGAAGAAAAGCTTGGGTGATTTAACAAAACAAACAAACAAACAAAATAAGCCACTGTAGCTGGAGCTGTAGATTGTAGACTTGTGTCTTTGGGTGCTTGTGTAGGGTTTGGAGCAAGGTAGGTTGAATTCGGGTCCTGTGTGTGGTATGAGATATTGACATGTATTAGTTAACTCTGAATCTCAGTTCCTTCTTGTGGTTTCGGAGTCATGTGCATAAGGAGCAGTTGGTCAGGTCCCATCTCCCCATCCCTGGATTCTCGGCTCTTAACATGAGGTTACTATGGTGTGTGCTTTTTCCTAGGATGAATGACATGAATTTGAGCCCAGTGGGGATGGAGCAGCTGTCTTCATCCTCTGTGAGCAATGCCCTGCCAGTCTCAGGAAGTCACCTGGGTTTGGCCGCCTCTCCCTCTCACAGCGCCATCCCCGCCCCAGGTGAGTGGGAGCCATTGCTCAGTTCTGGATGCATTTTAGGGTGGTACAGAGGAAGCGGGGAGTGGTCCCCGCCAAGTGTTTTGTGTAGTTGCAGCATCCTAGTGGATGGGAGTAGCAGGTTTTTCCCTGATCGGTTCTTTCGGGTTATTCTCTCTGATCCAGAGCTGAAATTGACTTGGCTTTTTATCTGGGGCTTCTCATACTCATCTGGTTGACACTTTGACATCATGTCCCTAATTAATGGAGAAAATCAGCTAAATTTCCTCTTTGAAATCAGGCCTGTCTTAGATGGGAAACTGAACATCTGTAGGAGTGTGCAAGGCCAGCTTTATGGGAAAGTGGTGCGAGAGATGCAGCTCCTATGTGGAAGTCACTGTGAGCATGGGCATCTGCAGAGACACAGGATGGAGGAAGCTCGTTCTTCCCTGCCCATGCTTTAGCATATAACTCCCTTTTTTGTTGTTTTGTTTGAGAACTGGTCTTTTGTAACCTGGATTGACCCCAATCTTAATATAACCAGGGTGACCTTGCACTCCTGATCCTCCGGGCTCCATCTCTCAAGTGCTGGGATTACAGACATGTGCCACCACGCTTGGTTCTGAAACCCTTTTACTGTCTAGTTTTATTTTCTTTTCCATTGAGGTGAAAAATGAGTAAGCTATTAATGTTAAGGATATGTACCATTGTAATGTTGTACTGGACTTGTTTAGTATTTTCAGTGACGTGTAAAAGGTATTTCAATAGTTCTTTGTAGAGAATTATATCCTGAATTAGTAAAATGCCACAGCTAAGTCAGATTAATTGAAATTAGCATCTCCTTCCTTAAAGTGTCAACACAAAAAATTTTTAAAAATTAAAGTTTATTTACGTGATGTTGTGTCTTTTGTTGGATTCTGTTGAAAACATGGTGCTTCTTTCACACTGATAATCTGAAGCAGGCCCAGGATCACTTTTGTGTACCACATGTGTGCCTGGTGCCCACAGAGGCAAGAATAGGGAGTCAGACCCCTTGGAACTCAAGTTTCAGACGGTTGTGAACTACCATGTGGGTGCTAATGCTCTGAACCTGGATCCTTTATAGGTGTAGCAAATGCTTTTAGCTGCTGAGCCATCTCTCCAGCCCCACAACAACTTAAAAAAACATAATGGTGTATGCTCTAGCCTCAGCATTTAAGAGTACAGGAAGGAAGATAGGAGTTGAAGGCCAGCCTTGGCCTTGAAACTCATTTAAAAAATTGATAGCCCATCTGTTTATCTCTTAGGCATTTCTTTTAGTAGATAATCTTATTTAGAAAAGGCTTGTATTAAAAAACACTGCCTTTGGCTGAAGCATGCAAATCAGCACTGGCTAAGTTGGTGGATATTCATTTGATGCTTAAGCACAGGAAAAGTCATTTAAGCATTTTGCCAGTGGGTGTGATCCAAGGTGGATGTGGCCTAAGGGTCAGACTGTTTGGATTGTAAGTATAGCCCAGAAAGAAAGGGCTGAAAATAAACACATAGCGATCCGTGTCTAACTTTAATCTGGATGGATTCAAATACAAACATAGCTGGTTTTTGTTTGTTACATTTTTAAACAAGGTCTTACTATGTTGTCCAAGCTCAGCTTAAAACTCTGCCTCTGCCTTCCTGGTCCTGGGATTACAGTAATGCACCATGATGCCAAGCAATTGAGTGCTTTCAAAGTGAAGTGTATCGTGTTAAAAAGGGAAAATAAAGCTTTAAAAAAGTTATCACTGCAAGAGACCACACCTGTGAACAGTTTGGTTTTTAATGCTTATTTACCTTAAAGAGTCATTTTTACTGTTTTTAATTGTGTAAGTATATGCACACGAGGGCAGGTGCCTTGCAGAGGTCTGGCCTGGAGGACTGAAATGGCTGCTGGAATTGAACTCTGGTCCTGGTGGAGCAGTTCACGCTCTTAATTACTAGGCCATCTCCTCAGCCCTGCTCTATTGTTTTTAATGTAATTTGTTCTCTGAGCTGTTATTCAGCCAGATTGTTAATTGTTTTGGTATTTGGGAGAAGCATCTGGAGGGTCAGCTTAGCACTTTAAAAATAACCTGATGTGCACACATACATACTAATCTGGGGGCCAGGTTTGGTCATGCACACTTGTAATCCCAGCATTCCACTGGATCATAGGTCAGCCTGGGCTACATAGACCTTTTCTGAGAAGTAATTTGGGGACTAGGACTGTTTGGTTGTTATAGATGTTGCCCAATACTGTCTTGGGTTACAAAGGGTACAGGGGAGATTCTTTTGTTTCTCTAAGTTCCAAGAGTTTTGCCAGTGGTTTTTAGTTACTAATCTTCTTTTAATTAAGAAAAGCAAATTTTTTTAAAGGTCTCCCAGTGGCAATTCCAAACCTGGGCCCCTCCCTGAGCTCTCTGCCTTCTGCCTTGTCTCTGATGCTCCCCATGGGAATTGGAGATCGAGGGGTGATGTGTGGGTTACCTGAAAGAAACTACACCCTACCTCCGCCACCTTACCCTCACCTAGAGAGCAGTTACTTCAGAACCATTCTACCTGGTAAGTTTTGTAGTTACTGTGGGGGGGAAGATGGGAGGTGGGGGGGTGGAACCATTCTGACCTCAGCTTCTGGAGGTTAGAATGAACATCTTTTTCTCTGTTATTATTGGATAGTAGTCTCTGGGTGTGTTGATATTTGTGTGCTTTGCTTAGAACATGCATATAGTTCAATATGAAGGAAGCAGTTTAATTAAGGAAATTCTTTTTCTTTTTTTCCCATAGTCTTGTTAGTGTAGTTTTAATTCTCTTAATTGTTTTGGTTTTTTGGAGTGGTGGGGATTGAACCTAGGGCCTCATGCATAATAGAAAGTCATATTACCACTAAGATACACCCGACCCACCCCCCCACCCCTGCGCGCCTTTTGTTTTTTTTTAAGACAGCTTTCTCTGTATAGTTTTGGTGCCTGTCCTGGATTTGTCCTGGCTCTGCCTCCTGAGTGCTGGGATTAAAGGTGCCCAGCACCCCTTTTATTTTATTTTGAGACTGGGCAACTGTCTCTGTAGCAGAGAATGACCTTGTTCCTGATACTCTTGCTTCTCATCTTCAAAGGGCTAGATTACTGGCTTGAGGATTTTGTTGTTGCTTTGAGACAGGGTCTTGCTTGTAGCCCTGGAACCTGTTATGTAGACAAAGCTGGCCTCAAAGTTAGTGTCGGGATTATAGACGAGCTCCACCATACCTGGTGTATGTTACAGCTTTTTCTTTACACGTGTTGAGTGTGCAGGTATATGTTGGTGCCTGTGGAGGCTAGAGGTTAATGTCGGTGTCTGACTCAGTTGTTCTCGACCTTCCATATTGAAGCTAGGTCTCACTGAACTCAGAACATGCTGATTCAATAGCTAGTGTAACTAACCAACTTGTTCCAGGGATTATTGTTAGGCCACCATGCCCTCCTGGAATTTACATGGGCACTGGGGATCTAAACTCAGGTCTTTAGGTTTACATAGTGGTGATTTACCTGCGGAGTCGTTTTCTGGTTCCCTGTGGTACAGTTCTGTTTTATTGTTGTTTTGTTTTTTGAGAGAGGGTTTCTCTGTGTAGTCCTGGTTGTCCTGGAACTCACTCTGTAGACCATGCTGCCCTTGATCTCCTGCCTCTGCCTCCTGAGTGCTAGGATTAAAGGCATGTGCCACCCCCAGACTCCCCTACTCCCACCTCCACCCCCATTCCAGCTAACCAGTCTTTTATATAAAACGAATTATGATCACTGAATATTGATGTAGCATTTTTAATTCCATAATTAACCAGCTACCTGTCGTGCTTAAGCTTATTGACTTTTAATTTTGTTATAAAAGTATTACATATCCTCTTTTCAGACAGTTTAACAAACAGGGGAAAAGGGAGGCCACATTTGTCTTTCGGGTGTACTTCTGTCTTTTTGGAGTACTGGTGGTTACAGTTTTTCAAGGTTTAAGACCATGATTTCTCTGCGGTTGTGTGTCTTTTTTCATTTCATATTTTCCCTTGCTACTGCATGATTTTCATAACCCCTCTCCTGCCCTTTTTTGAAACAGGCTTTCACTATGTTGCCCTGGCTGGCCTAAGGACTCACTATGTAGACCAGGCTAGCTTTGAACTCGGAGACTGCCTGCCTCTTTGCCAAGTGCTGCGATTAAAGGGGTGTGCCACCAAGCCCGACACCCATAATGGTCTTTTTAGATAGCATACCTGTGTTAATTCCGATGTTTGGGAAGCTGAAGCAGGGAGATCAGAAATTCAGACTACTGAATGGATATTTAATGGCTTATTGCATCAGTTTTTATTGCTGGGCAGCTTGGTTTTTCCAGGTTTTATTGTCATTATAGCTGATGTTCTTAGGGGTGTCTTTGTGTATATTTGCAAAATACACTCAGGCATTTTGGGAAGGTTGCTGTAAATGGAATGTTTAATGCAAGACCGTATGGTCATTTTTGAGGTTCATAAATATACTGTGTTTTAGTATATACTCTCCCACTAGAAGTACCTCAGATGACATCCTATATCCTTGGAAGCACAGCTTTGGACTTGGGAAGTAGTTTAATAGTAAGACTTTTTCTTTGAGGCCCTGGGTCTAATCCTAACCTGCCCCCACCTCCTAAAAAAAGTTTCTGTAAAATAGGCTTGTTTTGAATCATTTAATTTGCTTTGATAATTTTTTTTTGTTTTGTTTTGTTTTTTGAGACAGGGTTTCTCTGTGTAGCTTTGGTGCCTGTCCTGGATCTCGCTTTGTAGACCAGGCTGGCCTCGAACTCACAGAGATCCACCTGGCTCTGCCTCCCTGGTGCTGAGATTACAGGTGTGCACCACCACCGCCCAACTTGTTTTGATAATTTTACAAGTTCTTAAATCACTTTATTACTTATTTCCTTTTTTTTTTTTTTTTGTGGATCAAATTTTAGCATCTTAGGACCAAAGACTTGCAACCACACAGATATTAGAGATTCCATTTACGTTGTTTCTAGTTGGGTTTATCAGATCAGCTTCCTGTGTTTAGGATTTGAGTTTCATAGAGAAACTCAGAATGGTATATGTACTACTTGTATAGATACTGATTAAAGAAATAGGTTGTTTAACTCAGCTCTATTTGTAAAGAAAATGGTTTCTAGCACTTGAAATTTTGTACATTTAACAATGTGCTAATATCTCTTCTTTGATCCCTCCTCTTTTCTCAGGCATTTTATCTTATTTAGCTGACAGGCCACCTCCTCAGTACATCCACCCCAACTCTATAAATGTTGATGGTAATACAGCGTTGTCTATCACCAACAGCCCTTCAGCACTAGATCCCTATCAGGCCAATGGAAGTGTTGGGTTAGAATTAGGTGTTGTTTCAATAGACTCTCGCTCTGTGAACACACATGGTGCCCAAAGTCTTCATCCTAATGATGGCCACGAAGTGGCATTGGACACAACAATCACTATGGAGAATGTTTCTAGGGTTACCAGCCCAATCTCTACAGATGGAATGGCAGAGGAGCTTACAATGGATGGTGTTGCAGGAGAACATTCCCAAATCCCAAATGGCTCCAGAAGTCATGAACCTCTCTCTGTGGATTCTGTGAGCAACAACCTTACAGCAGACACTGTAGGACATGGTGGTGTGATACCCATTCATGGGAATGGTCTGGAGCTTCCTGTGGTCATGGAGACAGACCACATCGCAAATCGGGTCAATGGGATGTCTGACAGTGCCCTCAGTGACTCCATCCACACCGTGGCCATGAGCACCAACTCTGTAAGCGTGGCACTCTCTACCTCACACAACCTCGCTTCCCTAGAATCTGTTTCCCTCCATGAAGTTGGCCTCAGCCTAGAGCCTGTGGCTGTCTCTTCCATCACGCAGGAGGTTGCTATGGGGACAGGTCATGTAGATGTGTCCTCAGACAGCTTGGCTTTTGTACCACCGTCACTGCAGATGGAAGACTCCAATTCAAACAAGGAAAACATGGCAACCTTGTTTACAATCTGTGAGTGTGCTTCACTGTTCTCTTCTGGAAACACTTGGTTTTGTGTTTTAAAAGTATATGTGTTTGAGAGTGTGGCCTGCATGCATGTATATGTACCACATGCATGCCTAGTGCCTGCAGAAACTAGGACAGTGTTGGATTCCCTAGAACCAGAGTTACAAATAGTGTGAGCCATCATGTGGCTTCTGGGAGTCAAACCTGGATCCTCTGCAAGAGTAGCAAGTGCTCTTAATTGCTGACCCCTCTCTGCAGATCCCAGATGCTGGTTTTAGAATGCCATTGTCCTGACTAGTGTTTGATGTAGTCTGACGCTAGTTAAGGGAGTGGAGAAAGGAATTCCACTGTAGACTTTTTCTTTGCTTTCATATTATCCTTTTATTAATCTGGTGCCATTTCTTCAAGTCAAATACTATATGTGCAGTTTATTGGTTCTTACATTGACTTTCTGGAATAAACAGACAATACAGTCATGTCTGTATTTTACTAACTAGTTGTAGTCCTATAATCAAGGTATTTCCCAAACAGCATTACAGGAGTAAAACTTAGCACAGGTAATCTTGGTGATGTACATTGTACTCTTTGAGCATATGCCAGGAGAAAGTAACTGGGAAAATGTAGGTTGATCTGCAGTGGTTTGCCCTAGAGTGTATGAGTTACTATAGTTGGACATGTAAAAGTTCTTTTTGATTGGGCAGAATGGTTGATTTGTTGGTCTCACTTTGTGCTTAAGCCATGCCAGAAACTTTTCATCTGCTCCCTGTCTGCTGTGCTCTGCTAGGTGAGGGGATAGGGCAGTCTGCCAAGACAGTGCAGACCTGGAAGACCCTGTAGCCTGATGGGAGGCCTGGACAGAACCTGGGCAGCTGTAGTACATAGTAACAGTAGAAGTGTCACGATGGGATTAAGCTCATGGTGTTCACAAACAAGTAACTAGGCTTGGGAGGATCGGCAGCATATGTGTTAGCGCGGGCCAGAGGACAGGAGAGGTGGTAGGCAGTTGATAGGAGACAGCCGTTGGCGCCTGTAAGGGCCAAGAATGAAAAGAATCAGTGGTTCAGGTGGTTGTAGTGGAAAATGGGGGGGGGGGGGCAGTCGCCCAGGGCGACAGGTAGGAGCAGAACATACAGGGCTGTCAAGACCTGTCAGGGTTTAGAAGTAAGGATCGCTATGGGCTTCTGCTGCAGTGTGAGCTGCTAAATTTGTTAGAGGCAAGTATTGTAGGGAGATAATGCTGAAATTCAGTAAAAGGTGATTTCCTGTCCTCAGAAGTAAGATGAAGAAAGTAGAACATTTGTGGGACAGTCATTTAGAGCTTGTAGGTAGGATAAGAGGGTGGTGCTAGGGAGACAGCTGTTTCCTGCATGCGGAATTCCATAAATGTTATGCTGAGAGGTGGGGAGACGAGTGATGAGTCCATTCTAGATATTGATTCAGTGTGTAAGGTGCTCACTAGAGATGTCTAATGGAGCTCAGGGAGGGATTATCTAAAGGTAGTAATCATGGCCATGGTAGCGGGATGAAACCATCTGGTAAGGATACAGAAGGGCTTCTGAATATAGTGAACAATAGTGTTCACAGTTCAGAAGCCAGTCAGTGAGAGCCCTTTGTATTGGTCTTTAAAGTCTGTGGTAAGTGTAATTAAGACCCCTCTTACTGGTTGATTTAGTAATTAGCATTTGATACCAAGTGGAAACAGCTTATGTGAACTTCACCCATCTGTGTCTTTCACACGCGCTGCCTGCAGGGTGCACTCTCTG
Source organism: Peromyscus leucopus (assembly GCF_004664715.2). Lineage (NCBI taxonomy): Eukaryota > Metazoa > Chordata > Mammalia > Rodentia > Cricetidae > Peromyscus > Peromyscus leucopus. The sequence goes on along the minus strand of NC_051078.1, from coordinate 46,905,243 downwards.
TGACCGAGCCTACCCCTCAGACTGCCCTGATCATGGACCAGTGACTTTTGTTCCTGACACACCAATAGAGAGCAGAGCAAGGCTGTCCCTCCCAAAGCAACTTGTTCTCCGCCCATCCATTGTGGGGACAGAAGTTGGTAAGAATTTTGGAAGAGACCACATAATCCCATCAAATCTCCTTTCCTTATGGGGTGGAGTTGTAAGTTTGTGTGTAATTAGTGATTAGTTGATTTAAAAGTCAGTGGCTTAAAATGTGTACTGTTAGGGAATAGTTGACTTCCCTGATTGTGAGGATAATAAAGCCTGTGGTGCAGAGCCTCTCCTGAGAGTCAGAATTGAATAGAAGCACAAATCCTGCCTGAGTCTTTGGAGACCTATTCTCAGTTCTTACATCCACTCAACAACTGGCATGCTATCATGCTCTTTGAAACTTGTTTTCTATTAAAACATGGAAAATTAACTTTTGATAATTGTGTGGTGTGGAAGATAAGCAGATTTTTTTAGAAAATATAATTGTATAACACTCTTTAGGAAGGAGTCTAGATGACCAGGGCATTATTTGCCTGTATCAGAATTACACAGCTTCCAAGTTACTGTGCCAACCCTTTGAAAATATCAAATTGGGTTTATTATTTATCAGCCTAAGCTCAGGCATGAATCTTGAAAGCACTAAACAACTTAGATAGTAATCATATAATACATTAAGCATAAGAGATTTATATAAACTTATTTTATATAAATTGCTTTTTTTGATAAGATGTTTTCTGGTCTCTTGCTAAGATATGGAGGAATGTAGGGTTTGTGTGTTTACAGCAGGCATTTGATTTTGCTTTTTCTGCATTTCAGTTTAAGTTCGTGCGTGCATGCGCGTGCACGCGCGGGCTGTGCCGTGCATCTATGTGAGTATAGGTGTACACATGCCGTGACACACAGGTGAAGGTCAGAGAACAACTTTGGTCGTGGGACTCTGTAGATGGACCCCAGGCCACTAGGCTTTCAGGAGAGGTGCTTTTCCCTGCTGACCCATCTTTTTGGGGCTCTTGTCTGTTATTGTAGGCTTGCCCCTAAGTCTTAGCTGTCTCAGGATGGTTGACACATAGAAGTTGTTAGCTCCTACCTTAGTGCCCTCGTTAGTCTATGTTGAAATCACTGTAGTTGGTGTACTTCCGTTGATAGGTGTGTGGACTGCAGAGACCATTCCTGTGCGCACTTGCTTCGGGCCTCTGATTGGTCAGCAGAGCCACTCCATGGAAGTAGCAGAGTGGACAGACAAGGCAGTTAACCACGTCTGGAAGGTCAGTGTTGAAGAAACCTTGCTGGCTTTTGGCTGCCCATGCTGGCTTCAATCTCTGAGCCTCCACTTTAGCTTCCCAGATGTTGAGATTATGCCACGCCACTGCCATGCTTGACATTTTAGGCTGTTTTCATTATTTTGTGATGGTTTTAAAAGGGACAACTCAAAATCGCCCAGGACTGAGAGTGCATTCACCTGTCCATTATTTATTTTGTATTACATTCTTTTATTTCTGGTATAAAATCTTTACAATAGTGTCCCAGCCGTTGAACAAATAGGGGATAAACTAATATAATTTTCATTTTATGGATTAATGCAGTGATTTTGATCTCTTTAAAAGATTTATCTTTATTTTGTATATGTGTGTGAATTGTCTGAATGAACATGTACCACTTTGTGCAGTGCCTGTAGTGGCCAGAAGAGGGTGTCAACCCCTGGAACTGGATTTATAGACAGTTCCGAGCCTCTGTGTGGGAGTTGGGAATGGAACTCAGCCTCCGCAAGAGCAGCTAGTGTTCTTAACACCAGGCTACTATCTGAGCTCTAACTGGAATCATTTTATGCATTTTGATTTCTTGTGGCTGCTGAGGCTATGAACTTTGTTTACAAAATAAATGTTTTTTGTTGTTTTTTTGTTTTTGAGACAGGGTTTCTCTGTATAACCCTGGCTGTCCTGCAACTCACTGTGTAGACCAGGCTGATCTCAAATTCAGAGATTGCCTGCCTCTGCCACCTGAGTGCTGGGACTAAAGGCATGCTTGTCATAAAAGTTATTTTTAATTGACTAAACATTCCTCAGATATTTGGCTTAGAGAATAATTCTAGCATTAGCTACAATTATTTCTCTAGTTTCCTAATGGGAATATAAGATTTTGACATCAATAGCTATACTAGTAACATGATACAGAATCTTAAAGAATGGTGGGTACAGAATTGAAACAGCGAGGCAGTGCATCATAGGGGACTTTAGTTTTAATGTCTGACTGGAAAAATGGGTGGGGGTGGTCCTCAGCAAATAGTCAGTCCCACAGTACCTATCTGGTAGTGTTGATAAAGACAGATAGACAAGTAGGCTGTATTTTATCTTTTTAGCCAAAAGGTCCTCAAGAGTGGTGTCATTCTATATAGTGAGCAGCACCTAAAGACTACTAATGCTCTTCCTTGTACTTCTGGAAATAGGAAGAGCGGTGAAGTAAACGTGGCCTAGCTAGCATTTACTAGATGAGTGAAGGAAAGGTTTTCCGTTCACTTGATGTGTATGCATGCCTTCTATTGGCAGATATACCACAATGGTGTCCTAGAATTCTGCATCATTACAACGGATGAAAATGAATGTAATTGGATGATGTTTGTACGCAAAGCCAGGTAAGGGGGGTTTAGATAAAGGATTATTACCATTCAGATAGTTTTTCAAGAGCTGCAGAATACAAGTTACCACCCTTGACGTGCTTAAAGCCCAAGCCTTTTCAGCATTTCATTCTGTAATAGCTGACTGGGTGACTGTAAAGCAGAGTATGTCTCTTTTTAAATAAACATTTTATTCAGCTTCTGGTGCAGTGATCTATGAGTTTGCAAGTGAATGCCTCTTCATATCAGCGATAGTCTTTTTCTGGCTATTATTGGAATTCGTTTTTGTTAGTTTTCTATCTTTCTATATTTGTCATAAAGAAATTTTAAGACTTCACAAACATTGCAACTCAGGCCTATGATACCCAGTGCCCAGCCCTTGGGAGCCTGAGCCAGGAGGATCTCTGCAAGATCTAGGCTGCTCTGGGCTACATAGCAAAGTTCTAGGTTAGCCTGAACACAGATTTGGGACTCTTTCTCAAAACAAACAGGAACAATTCATTTTATTTCTCTTGTGTTTGTTTTGAAATAGGATATCATTATGTACATCAGGCTGGCCTGGAACTTGGAGCAATCCTCCTGTAATCAGTCCTGTCTCAGTCTCTGGAGTGCTGGGATTACAGGTGTGAATTGCCTGTGCCTAGCTACTTACTTACTCATTTTCCATCTAGTAACAGTCTGTGGTGTTTCTGACTATAAAGGATAACCACCGGGAGCTGGAGAGATGGCTCAGCGGTTAAGAGCACTGACTGCTCTTCCAGAGGTCCTGAGTTCAATTCCCAGCAACCACATGGTGGCTCACAACCATCTGTAATGAGATCTGGTGCCCTCTTCTGGCCTGCTGTCATATATGCTGTATACATAATGAAAAAATAAAATCTTTATAAAAAAAAAAAAATGGATAACCATCTATGTACCCAAGTAAAAAATACGTTTCTTCACAATCCCTAACAGGGTGGATAGAGAATTACAGAAATGATGAGAAAATAGTTCCATCTAATCTTCCATATTGGATTCTGCTGTATGGTAGAGGGCATGGCATGTCTAGTATATATTTCAGAATTACTGTACTCAAAGGGCAGGAGATGTAACTTATTGGTAGGATTGCTTGCCTAGTGTGTGAAATGCATTAGTTTGGTGCACAGCAGTGAATACAAAGTGCCCTTAAACCAAGTATGGTGCTATACACCTGGAGCCCTAGCTATTTAGGAGGCTGAATGGAAAACTAATTGAGGCCAGGAGTTTACAACCAGCCTGAGCAACACAACGAGACCTGTTCTCTTACACTTGATCTATTACATCTGATTATGTAGGAACCGTGAAGAACAGAATTTGGTGGCTTATCCCCATGATGGAAAAATCTATTTCTGTACCTCACAAGACATCCCTCCTGAGAATGAACTGCTCTTCTATTATAGCCGAGACTATGCTCAACAGATTGGTAAGTCTGTGAGCTAGCTGTCATGCATCTAGTGCAGTACTGTCAGTGACCAGAGGGAGTGCAGTAATGATGTTAATTGCAGCTACTATCATTGTTTTATTAACAATTAAACCTCGGCAGTTAGATATTAGGGTATAAGCCTGATAGATCATTGGAGTGACTGGAAACCATCAGCTGGCCCTCTTCTCCACCTTTTCAGATCAAAAGGACCGGTGAATCTTTTCAAGCCCCTCCTTCCTCTCTGTAGTTATCTTCTTCTGGGTCCTTGAGAAAACGCTATGGTTTATTATGTAGCTGAATGTGGACTCCACCCTCTGTATCAAGGTGTAACTCCGTTGGCGGTCTCGGAGTGACAGTACAAGCGGATCTCCCGCAACAGGTTTTACAGTGAGGGCTTCAAGAAAGCAGGCTCTTAGCTCTGTGTGCGAGGGGACAGAAATCTGTAGCTCTTCACCAGCTTGATGGTACTGATTTTCAGATAAATAAGCTTTGGTTGTAGACCTTTGAATCAGGGCTTGAAAATCCCTGAAACTGCTTTTTGGAACTTCTTGAAAGTTAGCCACGTCCCTTGGGTTTGATTGAATGTTTTTTTCCTCCTTCCCCTGTGTTTCATTGACAAGTCTATCTAAGACGGTGTGCACTACAAAATGTAAATGGTTTCTCCAGTAAAAAGACTTTATTAATCAATCCCGTGTTTACATGTGCTGTTTGTGTGCCCTGGTGCACTACTTTAGATGACAGAAATATGGCACTGAACAAGACATCTTAATTTGGCAGGTAGTGAGCAAATTAGACATTTTGGTAGAAGGGAAAATTCTTTGATTTATTTTAATCGTCAGTAATTAATGTCAAGAATAATTTTGAAATTAAAGTAACAGGAGATGTTGATTTAATTTTTCAAAGGTGTTCCTGAACACCCAGATGTGCACCTCTGTAACTGTGGCAAGGAGTGCAGTTCCTATTCAGAGTTCAAAGCTCATCTGACCAGCCATATCCATAGCCATCTCCCTGGCCAGGGCCACAGCGGCAGCCATGGGCCGAGCCACAGCAAGGAAAGGAAGTGGAAGTGCTCCATGTGCCCCCAGGCTTTTATCTCTCCTTCCAAACTCCACGTCCACTTTATGGGTCATATGGGCATGAAGCCCCACAAGTGTGATTTTTGTAGCAAGGCTTTTAGTGATCCAAGCAACCTGCGGACACACCTCAAAATACATACAGGTAAGCTGTATTGAACCATCGGCATGGGGTTTTTATAGCAGTTGGAAATTGCAGCCGTAAAGACTTGGCTGAAGAAATTATTGGAGGTAGCGTTGTAATAGGTCACAGAAAGTGTCCAGATGGCTGTGCGGGGGATGCCATTGGGTGGTGAGCCTCGTGAGATGGGAAACCTCAGGCTGCTCAGGGTGTTACTTCCCGTTACAAAGGTATTTTACTTTAAGGAATCCTACTGTGTAGCTTGAAGGAGCCTGGAAGAATAATAATCAGACATTGATCCTAGTGTTTCCATTTCAGCAGAGGGGAGTCCATCAGCACCTCTGAGCTTCCCTCTGTAGCTCTTCCTGCCGTTAGTCAGGAGTGCTCAGTAAACACTGCCCAGTTTCCATATTTGATCTTCCATTTTCCAAACTCCATGGAGGCCAGGCGGTGGTGGCGCACGCCTTTAATCCCAGCACTTGCGAGGAAAAGCCAGGTGGATCTCTGTGAGTTCGAGGCTAGCCTGGTCTACAAAGCGAGTTCCAGGAAAGGCACAAAGCTACACAGAGAAACCCTGTCTCGAAAAACTAAAAAAAAAAAAACAAAACAAAAAAACCCAAACTCCATGGAAACCAGTCTCTTCAGCTCTAAAAAAAATGATTTTTGTATTGTATGCATATAGATATTTTGTCTGCATGTATGTATGTATGTGTACCACTTTTATGCAGGTGCTGTGGAGGCCACAAGAGGGCATCCATCCCTGGAACTTAATTTCCAGATGATTTTGAGCTGCCATAGGTTGTGAGGAACTGAACCCAGGTCCTCTGCAAGGGTAGCCAGTGAGCCTCTGCTTTTAATCATTGGCCCATCTCTCTAGCCCCTCAGCTCTTTCCTCCCATACATACTACAAAGTAACCAGTAAGGTTTTCATTTTCTTGGTTGACCCATTTGTTCTACAGATCACCAAGAGGAAGTTTCCTCCTCGGTCCATTTATTACTGGGTAGTTGGAGCAGAGACCATGTGTCCTCCAGAAGCTAAGACATCAACTATACTTTTCTTTTTTACTTCCCCCCTCCTTCCCTTTTTCTTTCCTAGATTTGCCAACCTACAGTTTTTCTTAAAATATACTTGGAAGGATTTGTTCAATGGAAATGTTGGCCTGTAGACCTATAGACATTTGCTATAGTTTGTGAGTGGTTAGCTCTTTTTTTTTTTTTTTAAAGTGAGTCTCCTTAGCTCAGGCTAGCCTCATACTTGCTGAGGATGACCTTGAATTAATTTCTTTCTTCCTTTGTTTTTTGTTTATTTGAGACAGGGTTTCTCTGTGTAGCAAACAGTCCTGGAAGCCCTGGAACTTCCTATGTAGACCAGGCTGGCCTTGAACTCAGAGGATCTGCCTGCCTCTGCCTCCCGAGTGCTGGAATGCAAGGCATGCATGACCGCTGCCTTGAATTTCTGACCCTCCTGTATCCATTTACTAATTGGGCTCTGAGACACGCACCGCCGTACCTGGCTAATGGGGTGCTGGAAATTGAATTCAGTGCTTTAGGTATGCTAGGCAGGCACTCTGTCAACTGTTATATTGCTAACCCCAAGTTCTTTAAATTAGCTAGGCACTGCTATTATAATTTTTTTCTTCTTCAAAGTTTGTATCATGTGCCGTATGTACTTTAGATAAGAAGTCTCAGGAGGTCATACTTACTGGCTCTGCTAGCTTTAGTTTAGGTTGTAAATAAATGGCCTAGACTGTTTTAGGTATGTAGCATAGGGAATGAAGTGCCAGGCATGAGTTAGTTCTGCTTGATTCTTGCATGGGCTGCTTCTCCAAACATGCCTACTTGTCCGAGCATCTGTAGTTATTTTATTCTCAGCGTGATGTCTTGGGTTAAATTGCAGGTCAGAAGAATTACAGGTGTACTTTGTGTGACAAGTCTTTCACCCAGAAGGCTCACTTGGAGTCACACATGGTCATCCACACGGGTGAGAAGAATCTCAAGTGTGATTACTGTGACAAGCTGTTCATGAGGAGGCAGGACCTCAAGCAGCATGTGCTCATCCACACACAGTAAGTATCCTGCAGTGAGGATGCTGCCTGTAGGTGGTGAGCCTCCCTGCACCTGAGGAGCCGAGTGAGCATCTGCTTCTTGCCCTTCTAGATATAGGCTGTTGCCTCTTGTGTTCCAGAGAGCCAAGCAGTGCTTGGGCTTTATTGTGGAAGAGTTCACTTGCCTGTTCCTGATCTTATTTTTATACATTCTTTGTGTTTAGTTTTAAATCCATGTTTTTAAAACGATTCATTTACCAACAAGTTTTTTAAAATGACATCTTTGATGCTTAGCATTGTGCTAGGAGATAGAGATACAGAGAAGAAGACATTGTCTTCAAAGAGCTCCAGGTTTGGGGAATGAAACAAGTCAGTCAGGAGTTAGCATGCGGAGTTGTGTGGGTATGGAAGACCATACAGAAGCAGCACTCAGCCTCGTACAGCAGTCTGCTCCTGTAGTCTCATCCACTCGGGAGACTGAGGCAGGCGACTGTGAGTGAGGTAGAGAAAAGGGGTGCTGAGAGGTGGCTCTGTGGTTATGAGCACTGACTGCTCTTGCAGAAAACTTGCATTTTATTCCACGGTCCCACATGAAGGCTCACAACCATCCATAACTCCAATTCCGGGGGATCTAGCATGCTCTTCTGGCCTCTGTGGGCACCAGGCAGGCAAGTGTGGTGCAGAGATATACTTGCAGGCAAAGCATTCGTACACATAAAATAAATAAATCATAAAAACAAAATAAGGAGTTGGCAGTACAGCTAAGTGGTGGAGCCATTGTTTAGTTTGAGGTCAGGGGTCCAGTTCCCACTACTGAAAGGTCATATAGCCAACCTTAAGATCAGTTAGAATTAAGAAACTAGAGTAGGGTAAGGAACGAGAAGGAGTGATATTCTGGGTGGTGACGGGTGTGAAATAGAATAGGCAGGAACACAGAAACCGAGAAGAATATAGAAACCCCCCCCCCCTTTGGTGTTTGTTTTAATTTTTAAGACAGGGTTTCTCTGTGTAACAGCCCTGGCTGTACTAGAACTCACTCTGTAGACCAGGCTGTCTTGGAACTCAGAGATCCTCCTGCCTCTGCCTCTGGAGTGCTAGGATTAAAGGTGTGCACCACCACCCTGTAAATGTGTTTCTTTATGTTAGCAAGTAAGAGTACTTGGGAGGAGAGAGTGGTGAGGGGATGAACAGTCTTTTTTGAGATGTCCCTGGCTGGCCTTGAATTCAGCCTTGTGGTTGGCTCAGCCATGCAGTTAGAGATAGCTAATGAGGTAATGTGAGTGCTGTGACCCCAGGCATGCAGGGTGTGCACTGCTGGGGGTCCAGGACAGGCTCTAGGTGCTCGGCAGACATCTCCCCACTGAGCTACTTCCCCGTTGAAGGTCACCAAGGATTAAATTTCATTCTCAGAATGACGGTGAGCTGTGACAGATCTGGCTCCCTAGCCAGTGCCTGCTGTGCTGTGGGTGTGTGTGTTGAAATTGTGGTTAATAGAGAAGCAATTTAGCATTGTTTAAGAGTCCATTCACCAATATTAGTGTATATATATGTACTTGTGCAAGCACCGAGGGACTTTAAGGAAAGAATGTCATGTTTGGTGACATATCTCCTCTGTGAAAACTATACTGTGTCAGATGGACAGAGAGTAATTGAAGGCATGGGGTGTCGAGGGATGCCAGGCAGGAGATTGCCTAGGGACGTTTTACTGAATCTGGGCATAAGAAATGGTCTCTCCTGCATTAGTCATAGTGGTAGTAGGCAGATGTAATAAATTTTGTTGTCCTCAGCTTTGAGCAAGTGTTAGAAGAGGGAGAATTCACTGTAAACTTTATATTCTAAAGAATCTCTTTGGTTTTAGCTCTTTTGTCTGCTTTCTAATCACAGTATAACCAGAAACACTCGACAGCTGAGACTCAGGATCTACACTGTAGTTCTCAAAGGGACTTTTTAATTTAATTTTGTCTGTCTGTCTGCCTGTTTATCTATCTATCAACCAATCATCCATCCGTCCGTCCGTCCATCTATCAGAGACAGTCTTGCTTAGCCTAGGTTGATCTCAGCCTCCTGATTACCTGGGGTCACAGGGAGACACTATATCTGCTATACCGCTACAAAGAATCTTTTAAAAACTTATTTACGTATATTTGCTTGTGTGTATGATACATGCATGCCTTGGCATTCATGGAGAGGTCAGAGGACAACTTGTGGATTCTCTCCTTCCTTCATGTGGGTCTTGGGGATTTAACTCAAGTTGTCAGGCTGAGCCATCTTGCTGGCTCTATAAAGGATCGTTCACAACAAAGTCTTCATTAGTTTCATTACTAATGTGAAATTTTGGAAGGTTGGACCTTGATTATCAAATAGAAGTTGTATGGTGTGAGAGCTTAGAAGATCTCTGGGGTCATGGAAGCTCTCTAATCAGTGCAGGTGCTCGCAACAACATTGTAAACAGCATCCTTCTAGTGGGAGAACGTAGCCATGATCAAGCTGGAAGGTGGGCACTTTGCAGAATGAGCTAGCCATGGGATATACTCATTTTTAGAATGTCTCTGGCAGAGAGGGTTGTTCTTTCTTTCTGAATACCACACAATCAATGTACCCTTGTGTCAGTTTTGTTCCAGTTGAGCTTCTGTTCGCCTGTCTTCATTCTAACATCTGTCCTCGCAAAGGTTTAAACATAGGCTTATACTTCTTGTTTTCGGGGCAGGAGTGTGTGTGTGCTATGAACCAAAACTGTGGTCCTCCACATGCTAGGCAAGTACTCTACCACTGAGCTACATCCCCAGCCCTAACAGTTCTATAAAGTAACAGCTTTTTACGTAATTTGTGGTCACTGTTGTGTTTTCCTGTAGCTCTCTTTTTATCAGGGCACATGTCTCTGCAGCTAGTCCTGTTGGTTAGTTTCAAGTTTAGTCCCCCATAGGTGACAGTTTTTTTGTTTTCTTTTTTCAAGACAGGGTTTCTCTGTGTAGCTTTGCGCCTTTCCTGGAACTCACTCTGTAGCCCAGGCTGGCCTCGAACTCACAGAGATCCGCCTGCCTCTGCCTCCCGAGTGCTGGGATTAAAGGCGTGCACCACCAGTGCCTGGCTGACACAGTATTTTTGGTATCATCCGTTTTGTGTAGAGTGCTTGATTAGTGTGCAGGAAACAGCAGAGCTGTCTTCTTCTTTGACCTTGAAGATGGTGCATCTTTGGTTCAAGTGTATATTTCTCTGTATACATCCCCTCAGTATATATAAGAAAACATACAAATAGAGAAATGTTCGTGGAGTCGTGGTAGTGAGAATATAAAACTGAAAGCCACCAGAATATCCACTGATAAGAGAAAAGCCAGTTGCAGACTGTAAGGACTTCATAGTAATGGAAAGGAACAAACTACAGGTACACGTGCGACTTGAGTGAATCTCAGTGAAAGAGATTGCACCTGTACTGGATGGTCCTGCTTGCATAGTGCTCCAGGCAGGGGAAAGTGGCCATTCTAAAAGCCCCTAAAAGGCCTAGATAGGGAGTGTGTGTGGCTTGTCTGTCATTTACACCCCCAAAGCAGATGTTCTTGTGTTCCTCTTAGAGAACGCCAGATCAAGTGTCCGAAGTGTGATAAACTGTTCTTGAGAACAAACCACTTGAAGAAGCATCTTAATTCTCATGAAGGAAAGCGAGATTATGTCTGTGAGAAATGTACAAAGGCTTATCTGACCAAGTACCATCTCACTCACCACCTGAAGACCTGCAAAGGGCCCACCTCCAGTTCCTCAGCACAGGAGGAGGATGAGGAGGACGACTCTGAAGACGATGACCTCCCAGACTCCTTGAGGACAGATGACTGTAGGATGAGCAGTGCTGTTTACTCAGCAGACGAGTCTCTCTCTACACATAAATAGAGGAAAACTGCTCTGGATGGACCATGCTTTGGGAAAACACAAACCAACTCTCTGCAGAGTGGAACTAGCTAGAGCACGGACAGAAGAGGATCCAGATGGAGTCTAAGATGGCCTGGGAGACAAGGCGTGTGTCCGCCCTCTTTTAAGTAACGGGTGGCAAGGAAAGGCCCGGCTGTTGCTGTCTGTTCTTTATTACATAGTTATCTGGGAGATAACTCAGGTTATGCCTGAGTCAGTGTGGCCTTTTGTTCATACAAATCAGATTTATCTCACATTGTTGTTGTTTTCCTCCAGCCAACGTGACTGACCCCAGCCATCCCCACTGTTGACTGATGCACTGTTGTAAGGTATGCATTTCACAGAGAGAACTGCAGCACAGCAGTGCACGTGTTCAGGTGACTGCAATCCATTATATTAAAAGAAAGAAAGTAACTCCTGCCTGACTTCTGGCCACTGGAGAGTTTAGATCCTGTTTCCCCGTCTCAGCAGGTTGAGAGGGCAAGTAAAGAGGCATTCATGGGTCAGAGGACAGTGACTGGTAGAGGAAAAGGCCCACAAAACCACCTTTGAGGGAACCCAAGGTTAGCCACCCGGTTATGTGTACATGCACATCTTTGCGGTCTAGCCTTCCGTCATTCAGTGAGGACCTGGAATTAACAGTGTCCAAATAATGCCTGCTGGGTCGTCTCCTGTCAGCAAGTGCGAATGGACTCACTTGACAAGACTGGTACTTCAGCCTACAGCAGGAAGGAGGGGAATGATCTTTTATCTAGGTTTACTTTATGAAAACCATTAAGATGTTGCTAGCTGAAAGCAACAAGTAGTTCCAAATGCATTGGTGGGTTTCACAGTTAGGCCTTCCCAGTTGTCTTCCTTGTTAAAGGTCCTCACCAGCTAAGCGTAGAGGATACCAAAGGATCTGGAAGGTAGAGAAGGCTGTCAGTCACTTGTTTTCAGGTCCCTGTAAGCAGGCATAGCCAGCTTTTGGAAGAAGCAGAAACATCCTGAAGTTGACAGATTGGTGGAACATGCCTTCCTGCTCAAGGGTCCAACCCTGGCTTGCGTAGAGGAAGGACTCTGCTGGGAAGGTTTTGCTGCTAATGTATTTATGGGATGAATGTATTTCATTCAAATCTGTATTCCTTTAGGAAGAATTAAAATCAAAAATTTTTAATAAAAACGTGGAATTTCTCAATCTTTTGTGGAGGAAGGACTCGAAGCTTAAGAGAGAAGACAGCTTTTGCTCTGTGGTCATACCCTAATTGTTCTGTGTAATGGTGCTTAGACAGACTACACTCTGGGGTTTGTAGCCTCTCCTTCTGCTGGCTTCCCACGGCAGGGAGGGCCTTCATTGCCTCCTTGGAAACTAATAGGTTTACCATTGAAGTCAGGTGCTGTGGGTAGCTAGGGGTGACTGCTAACACCAAGGCACAAAGCCTCACTCATCACTATTAATGCTCAAAGTAATTTCTCCCTTTTTTTCAGGAGCATACACTTGACTAAATTCCTTTATTGTCCTGCACAGAGATGCTTCTCAAACTAGTGAAGCTACATACCAAAAACCCAAAGCACGAGGAAGGGCAGAGTCCTTGGAGGATGTAGCAGTGTTCAGTGTTGCTTCTGCCTTTAACCTCATGGTGTAAGTGGCACTACCCTGTGACAGGATTTACACTTCTCTGCCTAGCTGCAGGAGGTCTTGTCTATTGCTGCTGGGTCATTGGCCACACCACAGGCCGGAGATGGTAAATGTGGGCTCTGTATCCAGCTGAAAGTTCTCTGGGATTTACTGTGGGATGATGATAGTTTGTAACCTTAGCCAAATTACACAACCTAGTGAGTGCTTAATTGACAGTACTGTGTTTTATACACACCTACATTTTTTTTTTCATGTTCGTACAGATCCTGAGTTAAATTGGATACACAATAACCCAGGAAGTCCTAAGCTTTGGAAATTAGACAGGAATAATTTTTCTTGGCTGAAGCCTAGAAACATCCATAATGCCTTGATTATGGTTGGTGGTTCCTTAAAAAGTGAGTTACTCATACTTTTCTGTGTTTCTAAGGTTCAGAGTGACATTAGAGACAGCATGATGTCATAGTCTGGATCTTATTTTTAGACTGGTGACCTGTGTACAAAATGTGCACTAAGTGTTCTTTTACTGGTTCTTTTTATTTACTGAGAAATATAGGTAGGCCAGCTGCTTTTAGTCCATAAATTACGTGATCTTACATTATCCCATCAACCTGCCTCCTGAAGGAAGACCTCTCTGTACACATACAGCCAGTGTCTATATGGATATAACTGTCTTCCCTATTTGTGTTAAACTCTGAACCTCCAGTATTTCAGAATGTAATATTTGGACATTTAGTTGAAGTTAAAATGAGTTTCTCCAGTTGGGCCTCAATGCAGTGTCTGGTGTCCTTTTAAGAATAGCTAAGTTTTAGCAAGGACTTATTCAGGAGGAGCATTGTGGATGCCTATAAGGCAAGAAGAGAGTTCCTTCACTTAGCCAGTGTTCTGCCAACTATCTTAACCATATATCCAAGCAGTGTGGAAGAGTAGCTTCCAGAATAGCTATCAGTTGTGAGCAATGTGAAAGGCTTCTTCTAATGTGGTGGCTTCTATTACCAGCAGTGAAGTTATTACCTAAGTGGGTGGATGGCACCGCTATGATAGATTTGTTGTTCCTTAGTTTTTCTTTCATATGTATGTGTACTTGAAGGGTCTTAGGCCATAGACCTCAGACAAGGACAGGCGTCCCCCCCCCCTCTCCATGTAAGGCATCGTGGTGGTACAAGCTAGTAATTTTAGCATTTAGGAGGCTAAGATAGGAGGATTGCTACAAGCTCAAGGCAGCCTGGACTACAAGACCCTGTTTTAAATCAAAATATAAAACACAAAACAAGGCCGGGCGTTGGTGGCGCACGCCTTTAATCCCAGCACTCGGGAGGCAGAGCCAGGCGGATCTCTGTGAGTTCGAGGCCAGCCTGGGCTACCAAGTGAGCTCCAGGAAAGGCGCAAAGCTACACAGAGAAACCCTGTCTCGAAAAACCAAAAAAAAAAAAAAAAAAAAAAAAAAAAAAACACACACACACACACAAAACAAAACACCCAAAACACAGAACAAAGAAGAAACCATGTAAAGAGCCAGCAGTTTGGCATTGTAGGAAGAATGAGAACAAATTAATTACCAAACAGTTATGGCCTGTTCATATACAGTATCTTCCAGGACCTCCAAGATCTGGCTTCACATTCAGATTGCTAAGGACTATGAAGCCCCAGGAGTCCAGCTAGCCTATTAAGCTCCCCAGGTGATTCTGAATCAGGTTACAGTTATGTAGGAGTCCTGCATATTATGATCATGTTGCTTATAGATTAAGGAAAGGTCTGTTTAGCATGTAACTAGGCAACTGATTGCTCTGCAGTAGCACAGGGTATATTTACACAAACCCGGATGACATAGACTATCATTCATGTGGCCTCAGTGTAAAAAATAAAACACTTGAGGTGGAAGGCTGTGGTATAGCTTGGCTGGATGGTTTACAGTAGTAAGTTACCAAGTCTTACACACTATTGTCATACATGCTGCACTTTAACATCAGGGGCAGTGGGTTTATACCAGCATCCCACTCAACTGAGCAATGCTTTTGCTAGAATGTTAGGATATCTACACTGTAACTTGCCCATCAGAGATTTCCCAACCCCTTTATAGTCAATGGGGCCGTAGTCATTGACTGCATACTATTTTGCTGCATGCTACTGCAGGCATGTGGTATCAAGTCCAGGGGCAGGAGTGAAAAGGTCCTATCCGAGAAGAGATAAGGAGTAAAGTGCATGGTAAGCCTGGCTCAGTAAAGACAACTGGACTTTGACAATGAACAGATCGGGTCTGAAAATCAAGTCGTGTGAAAAACAGGACAGCATCTTGAAGTAGGAAATCAAATTTCAAGCTCAAAGCCAAAGCAAGTACTAAGAAGGGAAAATGTTATGCTCTACTACACTTTATCTTCACAGTAACAGCTTGTAGGTGCTTACCAAAGCCTGACAGGAGTGAGGGTGGTTTTTAAGAGGCAGCATTGGACTCGGTCAGACCTAGTTCTGCATCCTTGCGCTTTCCCCATCGTCTGCCACACAGCAGTCGTGTGGGCAACACATCTGACTTGGTTCTATTCTCATTCTTACAATGATCACACAAATTCTCATGAGACTGAGCAATGTCTGGCATTCTGAAAATACCGAATGAAGCACGAGTGAGGTGAATCTTAATGACAAATAGAATGTTTACTGTACTCCAAAATAAGAGGATTTCCTAGTCATTTAAAGTATTAACATCATAAAACTTAGAAATCAGTTTAGCAACTGGTGAAGTTTGAAAGGAGAATGGACATTCACTGAAAGAATAAGTGGAAAGTTGTCCTATGAGGTTGAGATAAATGGAACAATGTACAATTCTTAAATTTATACCTTTGTAAGTCCAAGGTACTTTATGAGCATAAGTTCAAGTTCATTTGAAAAGAGGCTAGAGGTTATGAAGTAACTAGAGGGAGAATTTACTGGAACCAGAACTTATTTAGTAGTACTCTGACAGTTTGTTGTCCATTTAGTAAAATGTCTTGATCATAGAAAATTAGTATGAACTGACTCCCACAAAATAGTTTTTAAATATTGGGACAAAGAAAACATTCCTGAAAAAATATAAGTTCATAACCAAAAGCATTTTAACAGTGTTGTCAAAAGTATGATTAATATGCAGAAGGTGAAAGTACCTTTAGCAATCACATTTTAAAAACAAAATGTGCTAGGGAAAACTGCTCAGTCAGTAAAACACTTGCTTTACAAGCACAGGGGCCTGAATTCAGTTCTAGAACCTACCATGCATGTTGGTAATCCAGCCTGGGAAGATGGAGACAAGTGGATCCCTGAGCAGACCAGCTGGCTGGCCATGGAGCCCTAGAAGTCTTCCCCCCTCTTTCCTCCCCAGTGCTGGGACAAGCATGAGCCACCACACCAGCCTGGCTAACAGCCATACCCAATCTCCAAAACTCTTCAGTCACTCACATTTTATAAACCTAAAGTTCTAGGTCAGATGGAACGCTTAAGGAACCATTTTTAAAAAACTTTTATTTTTAAGAAATGCAAGACCTGTACAACACCCAGTTGAAGGCAGACACAAAGGCCGTGGATGGACTGCCACCAAAGCTGCAGAGGAATGGCAACAGGAACTGAATTGTTTCCATTGTTGTGGCTGCAGGTACACATGGGACATTTTTAGGCCAGCTTCTCGAAACCCCGAGTTCATTGTAAGCATCCCAGGAGACTGATTTCTGTCAGGACTCCATTGGTGTCTGTGGGCTCCCACTTCCGCAAGGCCCACCGACAGACAAGCCTTTTGAGCTGCCAATAACTAGTCTCTCCCGTCTTCCAAATGCTTCGTTCACTAAAAGGAACCATGAGATAAGGACGTAAGACGAGAGCATAACACAGTAAGGTTCTGCTGTGAGGTGAAAACTTAGAAAACATTTAATACTATGTGAGAAAGTAACCAGCTTGGAAACCTGACCAATTAATGTACCAAATGAGTTACTCTTCTTAATTATCGTTTTATACTTCTCGGGCTTGTTCTAGAGATTTCTAACTCTGCCTTGGAACAGGACTCTGCTACAGACTTTTTTCCTCTGTACTGACCGCACATGTAATCTATACATACTTCACATCTATAAATTCAAATCAGCAACCCAGACAGATCTTAGAATCCTTACCATGGGAGGGAGAATCTAGTGAGGGCATACTGTCTGTAAAACACAGTAGGCAACCTTAAGACAGTAAGTCGTTCACTACTCTTCTGAGGGGAGGCCTTATCTTGTGAGCAGCTGGGAAATGAGCACATTTGTGCACCCTGGCACCAGGGAAGGGGAAGTCTTCCTGGAGACTGCTACATTTCCTTAAAGTTTTCCCAGGAAGCCTTCCCACTTCAAGTATGAAGACAAACTTTCTGAAGTCAGCACTACAGGATGCACACTGGACATGCCTTTGCCATCCACATAGCGCATTAAATTCCTGCCCAGAAAGAGCAGGAGCTTGAAGGTTCTCACCTGAAGAGACAGTGCTTATGTCCCAAACTCGAAGCCCTTCTTTCTGACCTCCAAAGGC
The DNA here is from genome assembly GCF_004664715.2 of Peromyscus leucopus. NCBI lineage: Eukaryota > Metazoa > Chordata > Mammalia > Rodentia > Cricetidae > Peromyscus > Peromyscus leucopus. The sequence continues at coordinate 46,887,889 of NC_051078.1, read as the reverse complement.
ATAAACAAATGGCAAATCAGGACAACATGAAGAACAAAAGAGAACTCCCTGGGGAGAGAAGAACAGAAAGTCAGTGACTTCCTTCCAGAGAACTAAGTGAATATACACATGGTTTTGAACTGCCGTGATACTCTACTCTACTGCCAATGTTACACATGGAACCCAGTGCCCCCACACACTAAGTACTCCCCATCTGTTAAAGAATGCTTACTCTAAATGTTTTGCTTAGATATATATATGAAATCAACTTCAATGTAGTAAATAAAGAGCCACCAATAGCTCAAGTGCTCCAAGTTCTAAGATTTCCTGAGACAGATAAGCTATGGCCACTTCTCTATGTCCTTTTCCCATTCTTCTTGATCCTGTCAAGACTATTAAGCTTGTGAACCAGAAAGGAGTTAGATAGTAACTGAATTCTTTAAAATTCTCTAAGTTAGAAACTCCCACCAAACTTGACTAGCTCAAAATTAACTTCAACACATCCTTGACTGCAGTGATTGCCAGGAAAAGACATCAAAATACATCAGAAACACAATGAAAGAATCAGGGAGATGCTCACCATTTTCATGTCTCTAGAATGAATGAGACTTGGCCTGTCTCCTAGGATGTCCCAGATCTTCACATATTTGTCTGCTGAAGCAGTCACGAGGCAGCCCTTGATCTGACTGCTCAGATCAAGACCTGGAAGATAAGATTAGTTCAGGAGCTACTGCCTGAAATTTAGATTTATTTTGTCATAACAATGCATTTGAAAAAAACATCATTCTTGCTCACCAGAGATTTCATCGTTGTGTGCATTAAGTGTAAAAATTGGCTTATCTGAACGTGCATCCAGATTATACACAAAGCCGTCATCTGTACTGGCCTGCAGAGTAAAAAGATGGACAAGATCAAGTTATATGACAATAAAATCTGGCAATGGAGAAGTATGTAAATTACAGTAAAAACCTATTTATCTGTAGACTTTACTAAACATGAACAACAGACACAAGAACTTACTTTTTGTTTATGAAGCAGGAGAGAGCAGGGTTAGAGACATGGGGACACAGAAGTGGCAGTCACTGCACAGGGCAGGAGGAACACCTGGGGTGGGGCGGGCTGGCACAGAGGCTTGCTGAACATGGCGGCTGCAGGTGTGAGCCGAGGAGCACACAGAATGGGAGGCAGAGGAGGAAAGAAGGATGTCGGGAGCCAATAAGGAACTTAGAAGATGATGTGATCCCATCACGTCTCAACACTGTCACGGCAGTGGACTTCCATGGAAATAAGCTACGAGGCTCTCAAGAACTGGGGAGCAAAGGAAGCATAGGGCAACACCACAGGATGGGGTGGGAACCGAGGCTTTGAATGCTAGCTGTAGGGTCAAAAACCAAGACTGGACCTGGCCTCGGTTCCCAGCACTCACATGGTGGCTCAACTATCTCTACTGTAGCTCTGGGGATCTGATACCATCTTCTGGCCTCCATGGACACTGCATACACATGGTACACTTACACATACACAGAGGCAAAACACTCATAATGAAATGGAAAAAAAAATACAAACCAGAAAGAAGCCTTCAAAATCCTTTATGCAAAAGCTGGATTCAGGGGTGAACGTAATTGTGATGCATTAATCTCCTGTACCCCAGGATGAAATGACTAAGCATCTCTACTGAAGGTCCTAACAGCACCAATTCTTGCACGTGTTGTGCCAGTGATTTTCAGTCCGGTTCCTACAGTGGGAGCCTTCAGAGTCGGAGGGGGCGGAGATGCTGTTTGGAACTATTTAGCTGTACTCTAGGAGGCCCTGTAACGGCACACTTTTGTTCCCTACTGCGTCAGCGTTGAGCAGTCCCTCCTGCAACTGATAAAGTTCTCTTTCCTTGAGAAAAACTACACTCAAATGTTTAGAATAACCATAAAATGATCTTATGGCAACAAATGACCTTCTCAGAAACACTGTTTGAAAGCTTAATTTCTTAAAAAGTTGTCCTAAAACTGAAAAGTGTTCTTTTCTTGCTCCGTTTCCTAATTAGCTGGGACTGGAACATTTTACAATTTGTACATAAAGAAGCTGTGATACACTGCTATAAGCTCTCAGGAGGCTGAGGCAGGAGAATCACGCCTTTGAGGCTAGCCTGAGATACACAGTCACACTGTCCCAGAGTGGAAGGGAAGGGCTAAATGCACTTGGAAATGGCAATCCTATTTACTGACCAACTTTTCAATTTTTTTGATTTGAGGTGGTTATAAATTAGGAAAATAGTTTTATGTTGTACAGCTCTAAGAATACTTAAAAGCATTTAGATTAAATTTCATTATTTTCCCATAAACGTGATTGCGTACTACTGTTGTCTAAATATACTGCAAGGTACACCTTGCTTAAAATACATGTGTGTATAAGTTGTATTTTCTTAGGAACGTGGGCATTTAACATTACTGTGACTTCCGCTTTCCCGGGTTTTCATGAAGGCTATACCAGAGGCCAGTGAACGAACACATATACACATAAACTTTAAGTTTGCAAATGAAAAACAAGTAGAACCAGTTTTTTTTTTTTTTTTTTAAGTGAGACAACGGAACACATGAAATAATTAAGACAAAAAGGGAAATACAGAGTGAGGAATACTGAGGACAAAAGGGTGCACTAGGAAAAACAAGGATGGGGCATGGTGGGGAACGGAGGGTCCACCAAAATGAAGCCTAAAGGAAAATGCCATAAAGCAGCCGGGTGGTGGTAGTGCACACCTTTAATCCCAGCACTTAGGAGGCAGAGGCAGGCAATCTCTGAGCTTGAGGCCAGTCTGGTCTACGGAGATAGTTCCAAGACAGCCAGGGCTACACAGAGAAACCTTGTCTCAAACCCCCAAACCAACCAACCAAACAAAAACAAACAAAAAGGAAATGCTACAAAGGAACCTGTTAATCTGTATGCTAATTAAAAGGCAAATGCCTCCCCTCTTTGAACAGTATTCTCTCTCAGAACATACTCCTATGCTGCAAGACTAGGACTTTTCTTTTTCTTTGGTCGATGTTAGTGGAATCTTTAGAAAGTCTATTTCTTTCCATTTGGTAAGTAATGCTATTAATCATCTCTAGAGTTCCATTTACACATAAGGATTTAAGTAAGAGTATCTTCTGATGTTTTTTCCATTGAAAAGCACCAGAAGTAGGTAGAAGCAGGAGGATTTGCAAGTTCAAGGCCAGCCTAGGCTACACAGATCCTATCTGAAAATCTTGAAACAGAATATTATGATGATTAATTTTCTAATATTTTTGTAGGTAAGCCTTTGCATTGTTAAAAAACATTGTTTTCAATTCTAAGACCTAGAAGCTTTGTACTTCTAAACAGAGAAATGCTTTTCTGAAAATCTCAGAAAGTAAGTTTTAAAAACCTGAAGCAGCGCCGGGCGGTGGTGGCGCACGCCTTTAATCCCAGCACTCGGGAGGCAGAGCCAGGCGGATCTCTGTGAGTTCGAGGCCAGCCTGGGCTACCAAGTGAGTTCCAGCCTGGGCTACCAAGTGAGGAAAGGTGCAAAGCTACACAGAGAAAACCTGTCTCGAAAAAACCAAAAAAAAAAAAAAAAAAAAAAAACCTGAAGAAGCAACGTGCATATTCTTACCAAAAAATGACAGGGTGAGAAGTGGTTCCAGGTCACTCTCTCAATCTGCCCACTGAACCGCCACAGGCGATGGTTCTGGTTTGGATTTCGGCAATCATACAGAGCCACTGACCTGCACATATTGCAGGCCATGTTAGGGTTAAATATATTTTAGTGAAATGATAACAGAGCAACAACATTGTGATTCAGAATTCAATTATTTAAAGCCCATTTTAAAATTCTAAACTTAAAAAAAAAAAAGAAATATTACATTTATTGTGTGTGTGGGTGCCCATGTCGTTCAGAAGACATCTAATCCCTTGGAGCTAGAATTACAGGCAGCTGTGAGCCATCTGATGTAGGTGCTAGGAATGAACTTAGGTTTTCTGCAAGAGGAACAAGTTCTCCTAATGACTAGAACATCTCTCTAGCCCACCAGACTCTTCATTTTCTATCTTAGATTTATTTATGTATGTGAGTGTTTTGCCTACATGAATGTATATGCACTGGGGGGGGGGTGTCCCTGGAGGCCAAAGAGGGCCAAAGAGGGCATCAGATAACTGGAACTGGAGTTAGAGATGGTTGTGAGCTGTTGTGTGGGTGCTGGGAACTCAAACAGGATCCTCTGAAGGAACAAAATATGTTCTTAACCACTGAGCCATGTCTTCAGCCCCAAGAGTTGAATTTCACTGGTGGATTCAGGTTTTGTCACTTGAAGGCACTGTGGCTCTAACTGGAGCCTGACTTCTGCTGGTCAAAAATCTTTACTTACAGATGAGTCCTAGTCCCAAAGTCCTGGGCAATTCTTAGTTCCTTTTCCTAGGTAGGGCTCAGAGCCATGCAATTCAGGACCTAACCACAGCTCTTATCTAGCCAGGTTCTGTACTGAGGAACTTAGGGATACAGTCTGATTTTTCACAAATCACACTGTAGTAGAAATCTAGTAGAACCATTGCAGGGTACTAGGGTAAACACCAGAATGAATAGTTGTTTCCTAGAAGTACTTAGACCTTGAAGAAATCATTGTGGAAACTGATGGTTTTCTGCTGTTTTTGTTTTTTGTGAAGGAGCTTCACAACCTTTGCATGACTCTAGTCACAAGATGATCCTGGCACACCCGGAGCATCTTGAATTATGGGGTACTGAAAACAGTACACAATAAAAACTAAAGTTCCAGGGAAGTGATGCTTTCCTTCAGAAAACAGGTTACATCAGGGGCATTGGCACCCGAACTTGTTTTACACAAAAAAACAACTTTTGTGTGACCATCAGCCTTTGCACGGCTGTTTGATGTTCAGCTCATAGAAACTTTTCCTCCCTGTTGCCAGAGAGCCTAAAATTACATTCTGGAGTGACCCCCTTTCTTTGACTGACCTCTGCAACACAGAATAGCCTAGCATCCCATCTTAGGAAAACTGGAAACAAACTCTTGTAAAGGATGGAGTCAAAACAAAGACTGCTAACTGGTTTGATTCCATTGGCTGTCCCTCCCACAGATGCCACCTGTAAAAAGGAGAGCACGTGACAGGGCTCCTGCAGTTGATGGCAGCTCCAACTACATTCCAATTAGATGCCTTTCTCCTCTGCCATGTGATGTGTGAATGCTCCCCATGGAAGAGCACATCTCCCACTCCATGTACCATGTTTCATGGCAGGAAGTGATCTAGTTCCGAACCAAATCTCCAAAGGCCTTGGTATTTCTGCCTTTGGAGAATCAAGTGTCTCTGTTTAGCCTAACCAAGCCATTGTGAGCATTTACCAGCTGAACTCAGCCTACATGGGCAGAATCTCAAATGGCATAATTGAGAAATGTTTGTCTTAAGTCACCAAGTTTAGGATTGCTTTTATCACAAAAATGGCTTACTCCTACATCCTTTGAAAACCAGAGAAGTTAGATTATTATGACAAAACCACATTTCTCTTTGGAAGGATCGGGATTGAAAAAATAGCACTATGCATGTAGCTACCGCAATCGTACAACCTAAGCATCAGATGGCACCTGTCTTGTCTTGGAGTTGGTGCAGACAGAAGGTCTTGTGCATATTGGGAACAACTTCTGAGCTCCCCACCCCCCACCCCAAACACACACAAGTACTTTTAGATTAGTTTAAGCATAATGCAAGAGCAGAAAGAGAAATGCTTTCTTACTTATCGTATGACCCGGAAATCAGAGTTTGTGCTTCAAATGGATGAAACTGCAGAGTCTGGACCTAGAGGGAAGAAGGATGAAGAGATCGTCTTTACCCACTTTGAGTAACAGTGCTACTCCGTGGTGAGACACTCAGCAGTGTTTCTATGCATTCCTCTTTGAAATCCCAGTACTGTGCAATCTGCAGGGGGTTTTGTTGTTGTTTTGTTTTTTAGGAAGGGTCTCACTATGTAGGCCTGGCTGGTCTGAAACTTGCTAGATTAGACTGGCCTCATGGCCTTGAACTCAAGAGTTTCACCTGCCTCTGCTACCTGACTGCTAGGATTAAAGGTATGAGCCACCATGCCTGGTCAAGAAACCAGCTATTAAATATTCAAAAAGGGAAACCATGTTCTCAAATAAAAGCTAGCACTTACAGGAATAACAGCACTCCTCAAACCCTGTGATGGATTCCTTACATCCCTCAGAAGAACGGGGAGAAAAGTAGAATGGATTGGGCAAATGCACAGGCCTCAAAGTCCAACTGTTTATAGTACATCAGCACCCTGAGCAGAGTTTTGTAGCTACCCATCTGCTATAACCTTTCTTTATTACTGCTGTAACTGACAACCATACTCCCTTAACCCCAGGGACCTCTGTGACCATGTCATAGGGTCACTATTCTGTAGATTAGAGGATTATATCTGTCACACAGGGCTCTCTGAACCTCAGTGGTATAACTGGTGAAAGCACTTTGTAAATCACAAAGCCATATGCAAATGTCCAGATTGTTTTAGCCAATGAGCCGCCAGGTTGTTCAGAAGCCTTCCTTCACTAAGTCCCCGTACCTTGTCTGTGTGTGCAGTCAGCCTGGCTGCTGGCTTCCCCACAGACATATCCCAGAGAATGACGGTGCTGTCTGCTGACGCACTGGCCAGAACGTTTCTGAGAAAAGGGAAGAAACAAATTAGAGAAATCATTTTTAAAAACAAAGCAATATTGCCGGGCGGTGGTGGCGCATGCCTTTAATCCCAGCACTCGGGAGGCAGAGGCAGGCGGATCTCTGTGAGTTCGAGGCCAGCCTGGGCTACCAAGTGAGTTCCAGGAAAGGCGCAAAGCTACACAGAGAAACCCTGTCTCGAAAAACCAAAAAAAAAAAAAAAAAAACACAAAGCAATACATATATAAGGAGTTCACTTATAATCAAAGCAGTAAAATATTAGGAATTTAGAAAACAAAGCTTAAGAATTACATCCTGAAAACTAGAAAAGATTATCAAAATAAGTGAAAAAACGTCAAAGTGAAAAGACCCTTCTCCACTTGTACCGGAAGATGTAATACTGTTGAGATGGAAACAGCACCTATAGGCTGAGCTACAGGCTGATTACAGGTCCACCCACACACTGAGAGATTCAACCCACTCTGCTCCAAAGCTTAAGTGGCAAGCCGATTCTGAAACTTCTAGCCTGTACAAGGGACCCACAAACAAAACTGGGAAGCACATATTTCTCAATTTTAAAATGAATGGAAAAGTTAAGATTATCACAAATGGACAGACCTACAGACTGACCATACAGAAGTAAATTTCAGAAAACACACTTGCTGTGAGGCACTGGATGTGGGTGTCAGGACCAAACCCGGGTCCTCTGTAGAGCAGTGAGCGCTCTCACCACCGAGCCACTCCTCCCGCTGTTGTGTGTTTGGTTTTGGTTTTTCCCCCCTTTCTTTCTTTCTTTTTCCGAGACAAGGTTTCTCTATGTAGCCCTGGCTGTCCTGGAACTCACAGAGATCCACCTGCCTCTGCTTCCCAGGTGCTGGAATTAAAGGTGTGAGCCACCATCGCCCACTGTTTTGTTTTTTTAAGATTTGCTCTATGTTGCCCAAGTTCTCTCAGATCCTGCACTAAGCAGTATTCCTGCCTCAGGCTCCCAGGTAGCTACAACTAGATGCCTGCTGCCCGCTTAGCAGTGGCTGGTTTAATTTGCATTCCTCAGTGACTGATATTTTTGATTTTTAAAAGTGCCAAGACAATTAAATGTTCAAGTTTGGGGAATGACAGTGTTGACCGTATTTCCAACAAATGATTCAAGGACAATGGAATATCCTTGTGAAAAAGTCCGGCCCCCACCTTAGCACCCATACCCCTCAAAACAGATGGCAGGCTTCAGTATAGGAGCTAACACTATAAAATCTCAGGACACTTTCATACAAATTTTGATGACCCCGAGTTAGCAAAGTTTCTTGGATGCAACAGAAAATGTATGATCGACAAGAATAAACTGGACACCTTCCACAGTAAAATGATTTCACAAGGGAGATATCTGGAAACTCACTTCTAGCTAGGTATTACTTCAGAATATGTAAGAGACTTTTACAATTCAAATGAAAGAGACATTTTCCACGAAGAAGGTGTACACAGTGGTCAGTAAGCACAGAGAGCTCCACGTCTCTCCAGTCACCGAGAACGCACCTATTATAGTTCCAGCAGACTGGGAGCACGGAGAGCTCCACGTCTCCCCAGTCACTGAGAATGCACCTATTATAGTTCCAGCAGACTGGGAGCACGGAGAGCTCCACGTCTCCCCAGTCACCGAGAACGCACCTATTATAGTTCCAGCAGACTGGGAGCCGAGGCAGGAATACTGCTTAGTGCAGGATCTGAGAGAACTTGGGCAACATAGTGAGACTATACCATAAAAACCATGCCAGGTGGAGTGGTACATGCCTTTAATTCTCAATACTTTTGACAGGAAGTGGAATGGTGGTTGCCAGGGCTGGGGGAGCAGTGGTGGAGGGTGTGGGGGAGGGAGAGGCAGAGTTTGGGTATTTATAAGGTCCAGTTTCAGTCTGGAAGACAGAAAAGATCTGAAGATGGATGGTGGTGGCATTTGCACAGTATGAATGTACTGACTCACTGAACTTAGAAAGGGGTCAAGAGATGATGTTATGCTGTAAATCTCTGACCCTAACTTAAGGTGAGTAAGTGGGTGATGTGAGAAAATGAAATAAAGTTTGATGAGAAGCAACAGTATCCTGTGGCATCACTGGTACTGCAGTACACATCTCCCAGTGATGGGGAGGATGGGACATGGTCCCCAGGTTATGTTTTGTTTTCTTTTTTTTTGAGACAGGGTTTCTCTGTGTAGTCCTGGCTGTTCTGGAATTCTTTGTAGACCAAGCTGGCCTCGAACTCACAGATCTTCCTGCCTTGGCCTCCCACGTGCTGGGATTAAAGGCACGTGTTGGCATCACCTGGCTGGTTCCCAGGTCTGTAAAGGGCACCTTTGGCGAAGTCTGATGGGATGAGGGCTACAGCTGACCAGCACAGCTGCTGCCCCGGGGCGGTGCAGACTCAGGAGAGGAGGAGGAGGATGGGCAGAGGCCCAGCGCAGGAGACAGTACAGCGCAGGCATGAACTAGAACAATCTGCATCATATGAATCCCATCCTTTTACCTGATTGTCTTATTCCAGGAAAGGTCAAGGACAGCATCAGAATGTCCTTCTGCTGAGGAACTCTGTAATAATTATTTTAATTATTTTTTTGTATTAAATGTCACCCATCACAAACTTCCTTTCTATTAGCGTTATCATGGTAAATATTCTTTTAAGAAAGAAACTACAGCAATTCAAAATCTATCAACACTGCCTTTCACCTCTCTCTAAACCTATTTTAAAAACTACAATTAATATAGATAGTTGGAACTCACCACAAAAGCTGCCAAATAGAAACTAAGTTCAAAACTAGCATTTGGTAGAACAGCTACTCTACATGAAGGCACATTACCCACATCACCTGTTTGTGATATTACATGCCAACAAGTTTCATGCAACCAGAAAATATATGGGCTTTCTGAAATTAGAAATTATGCTAACTTGTAACTTCCTGTCTTGCTCTACCAAAATTGATTGCCAAAAATATATGTTCTTATGTCCCCTCTCCAGCGACTCGGCCTATTTCTCTGTTACTGTCTGCTCCTCCTTACCTTCTTCCCTTTCTTCTTCTTCTTCTTTGAAAGCTTACTCCCCAATGTGAAGACTGGCTCTAGAGAGTCCACTATATCCAGGTCCCACACCTCGATAACAGGGGTCATGTTTCCCACTGCAATGTAATTTCCTACGGAAACAAACGATGCACTTGGCTGACACAGCGGGCACCAAATCTGCCAGTCTGGCCCATCACACGGGGCACTTGAGCAGTGCTTCTCAAACCCACTGCTTCAATTCGGACTCCTGCAGTTCTAACAACTCCCAGGCCACTGCTGAACTGCTCATTTGAGAGCTGTAATTCTAGACATGAAGGCTCAATCCTTCGACCTAAGTCACGAAATTTACTGCAGTTAAGCAACAACCCTTGCCCTTTCCTCCAGGGACTGCTGCAGGGGTGAGGGTCAAGGGAGACTGGGCACCAGTCAGCCTTGCAGTACGATACAGTCATCAGTATGGCAGTGCTGACTCTCCTGAGAAGCATCGACAGGGCAGGAAGGTGTGCAGAGACGGCCGAGGGAGCCACCGAGCAGCAGCTTCCTCGGGCAGGAGTCCTTGTTCACTTCTATCTGCTTTTCTTCTATCTGCTTTTGAGACCAAGTCTCACTTTACAATCCAGGCTGGTCCCAGCCCCACTACCATTCCATACCTGGCTCATTTGAGTGTTTTCTGAGACAGGTTATGTCCCTAAATTCCAGCTGGTAACATGATACCACTTTACACTGCGCTTTCACGAAATCCAATAGTTCTACAGTCAAAAAGCTTTCAGATAGCACCTTTCAGCCCACAGTGTAGCAGCTTATCTAAACTCTGGAGGCACACAGATCCCAAACCACTGATGACATTTCACTAGGAATGATGAAGTACCACTTCACAAACTATCAGCAACACCTCTGACCCACGCAGAACAAACAAGTTTCCCAATTACCAGAGGAAGCATCTGGGCTAGGATCAAAATTCAGCCATTCCACACTCAGAGGGTATGCGGACAGGAGAATGTCATGGTGTACGTAGAAAGACTCCTCTTCTTGATTGTACACTGAAAGGATTGGGGAGAGAGACTTTAAGGAATAGAAGACTTCAGAAATTACTCCCGCCTCACAAGAACACTGTCCTATTAAGACAGGAGATGCTGCTGGAAGGAAGCGTCATGGTCACTACTGCCACAGGAAGTCTGTCCATCCAGTCTAATTATTCTCATCTCCTGGCATTTTCCATGAACACTGCCAGCCAGATAAATGATTCTGCCATCTACTTCCTCTTTACAAAAATCACTCCATGAGGAGGACTGACATCTGCTAAAGCTCTAGCTGACTTTATGTCTGAAAGAACAAACAAACAAAAAAACCTTGGAGAAAAATAATTTTATTTAGAAATTTAAACTCCTACCAAAAATTATTTCAATAGTGTACGAAGACTAACAATGTAGACCCGCAGCCTGTCAAATATGGCAACTCACTCTTTAACATTCACACAAAGGTGAGGAGCAAAATCACGTCACCAAAAAGTACACAATGGTGTGATGACAGAGAGCCCAATCAGCTAAGTTCTACTCGCCCTTGTCTCCTTAACAGCTCTTTATTGAGGAAGAAGTGAGAAAATAAGCTAAGGCTCTTTATTTAAATTCTCAGATCTCGCCGGGTGGTGGTGGCGCACACCTTTAATCCCAGCACTCGGGAGGCAGAGCCAGGTGGATCTCTGTGAGTTCGAGGCCAGCCTGGGCTACCAAGTGAGTTCCAGGAAAGGCGCAAAGCTACACAGAGAAACCCTGTCTCGGAAAAAAAAAAAAAAAAAAAAAAAAAAAAAAAATCTCAGATCTCTGGTTATGGAACAGATTCTAGGATTGGGAAATTTCACGTCAAGTTCTACCACATTAGCCCCTGCTGAGAAGGCACCGTCCTGCAAAAACATTAGCTGCCACCGTGCTCGGCGTACACTGTAAATTAAACTGGTGAGGATACAATGGTCTCAGATGTGCATGCATAAAAGCCAATACATTTTATTTTTAAATGATAGTTTTCGTTTGAGACAGAATTTTGCTAATTGGCTGGGCTTACATGGCTTCTCTAGTCTCGGACTCCTAAATGCTGGATTACAGGCCTACACTACCACTCCCACCTACAATTGGTCTTAAAGAGAAATTAACCTATGTTGTTCAGTTAACACATCTACAGTTTAAAAACAGGAGTTAGAACAACTTCACATTATATATGCTATTGAAAACCTTATTTTAGAAAAATTTCAGTACTGACAGAACACAATGATCTGTGGAATAAAATGGCTTCCTACAGACCACTGGTTCTCAACCTGTGGGTAGTGACTCCCATTGTGGGGGTGTCAAATGACCTTTTCACAGGGGTTACCTAAGACCACTGGAAAACACAGATATTTACATTATGATGCATAACAGGAGCAAAATTGAAGTTATGAAGTAGCAACAAATAATTTTATGGTTGGGGGTCACCACAACATGAGGGACCATATTAAAGGGTCACAGCATTGGGAAGGCTGAGATCCACTGCTATAGACAGCCTGGAAGGTCTGTAGGAGGCACAGAAATCCAAGTTAAGAGTGCTGGCAAGATTGCTTCCTAGGTATGTGCCTCCAAGTCTAAATTCAACCACCAGGGGGAAGGAAAGAAGCAATTCCTTCAAGTTGTCCTCTGACTGATGCACGCACGCCCACACGCACCCACACGCACGCACACGCTGAGTGCAGCAACATGGCTCGGCGAGTACAAGTTCTCTGCCGTCTGCCCTGAGAGCCTGAGTTCCATAAGTAAAGGAGGGAGTGAACCAAGAGGGCAGAAGTGGGGCCGGGAAGCTCAGTACATTAGTGAGCTTTGCTTAGCACGCCAATCCAAGACCCCCAGGTTTGCCACCAAGCACCGGGGAAAACAAGACAACCCAAAACTAACACACAAAAACTAATGTAACTCAGGACGCCACCAGAAGGGGCCAGTGAGCACCAAGCCTGAAGGGTTTGCTCTTTTCACTCTGCCATGTCTCAGCTGAGCCACCTCCAGCTTCAGTTTCTAGGCGGACAGGCAGAAGACGGACTGAGGGAAGCAGGTGTCAGGGCAAGTGGACTGCTCACGAGGCAAGTGCTCAGAGGAAGGACAGAAAGAAGGAAAACATGGGGACAAAGCACCCCACACACCTGGAGATATATTTTTAGTATATAAAACATACTTCACACTAAAAATACCAAAGTCCTGCAAGTTATTTAATGTTAATAAAAAGATCTGCTATGGGGTGGTGATGGAGCTGTGTGCCTGTCTGGTATGGAGTCATGAGTCATCCCCAGCACTGGAAAAAAAATCTGACCTAAAGTTTTCGAGGCAGATTCCTTTAGAGCCTCCCCTCTGGCTTAGGTGCAGGTATTTTCTAAACTGACAAAAGTAACCAAGATGCTTTGGTCACAAAGAGCATGGTGGTGGGGACTAGAGAGATGGCTAAGTGGTTAGGACAGCACTTGTTGGTCCTCTCAAGGGCCCAGATTCTGTTCCCAGCACCTACGTGGTGGCTACAACCATTTGTAAGAACTCCAGTTCCAGGGGAACGGATGCCTCTTCTGGCTTCTGTGGACACTGCACACACCTGGTACACATACATACATGTAGGCAGACACATTCATACACATAATAAATAAAATAAATCTCAAAAAAAAAGGTAGCTCTGTGTTGAATTAGGAAGAAAATAGCATATTCTGTAAAGGAAACTATTACAAACAGCTTTTTAAAAAACGCAGAACAAGATCACTTGTTGTCTTGCAGAGGACCTGGGTCTAATTCCCAGCACTCTAGAGTTGCTCACAACCGTCTGTAACTCCAGTTCCAGGGATCTGACATTCTCTTCTGGTTTCCTTGGCACATGTACATGGTACACATACTTATATTCAGGCAAGTGGGCTGCTCACGAGGCAAGTGCTCAGAGGAAGGACAGAAAGAAGGAAAACATGGGGACATACACAAATAAATAATGAAAGAAATAAAAACAAAAACCTCTTCCCCAAAGGACCTACTTCTATAAACATTAAAAGAAACAGACATTTCAGACTACACATGCCTAGGATAACCTGCACAGGATGTGTGGTGTAGAACCGATCTGTGTCACAACTCAAAAGAGGTGCAGCAGGACCTGGCCTCTACAGTTGCATAGTAGTGGCCACTGCAATATTTTCACATCGCATGGAAAGCTTTTCGGTGGGGCATTTCCTTTACTCACCATGAACCTCTAAATTGCATTGCTCCTGTTCAGCACGGCCACAGATGATGAAGTTGTCAGTGGGCTTAATCAGGAAATCTTCATGCTCATATTGTTCCTAAGTGGGCAGGAAACAGTCACTGGCTAGAGACAGAGATTCAATAAGGTTTTCAACACCTAGGACCAATCTGAAAACTGATGTGGCTAAACATTTACCGTATCTTTCAGGGTGACATATGGATCTTGATCATTACTGCCATAGACCGTAAGACCCAACAGAGATTCACCAATAGTCTCGGCATCTGTAATAAGAAAAATTAAGATCATCTTGACAAAACCTTTTCCCCAAGACATCTAGTTCTGGACTTGGGTCTATTTATTTTATCCTTAACTGTATCATATTTGGGGAAAGAAACTGTACAAATTTCAAAGTCATTTCTATTTGACACCTGGAATGCATTCCCTCATAGAAGGCACAATCTTCCAGAGAAAGATTAACTCAAGAATTTAACCCTTTTGGAAAATATTCCAGCTCTGTTCAGATCCTCTAGCTTGTTCCACACAATTAAAATTCAAGGTGCTAAAGGGGCAGATTTAAGGGTCCAGAAAGAAAGAGTCCTGGAGATGCTGAAATCCACCACCCAGACAGGGGCTGGTGTGTGGGAACCCAGACGGCAGGCGGCAGGCTCACCGTCGCCAGGCTGCGCTGCAGGCAGTGCTCTCCACTGACGCTCCCGTGCTTCACGGCTCCGGAAATGGAGGAGCCTTCACTCCACCTTTGCGAGGGCGGCACTGAGCAGACCCACAGTGACCGTGATGGTCTGGACAGGAGGTGTCCTTGAAGGCCCTTGTGTTAGGGAGTGGGTTGCCAGCTGACAAGCTTCTAGGGAGTGATTAAATCTTCACAGTTCTGACCTAAAAACGGATTAACCCCTGCTGGATCTATAATATGATGGCATCATTTCCGGGTGGTGGAGGGCTGATGTGGAAGGCAAGTCAAATTCAAGCTGCTATGAAAAGAAACCGCACAGCACTCTGTCCACAGTATTGCATTCCCTCATCACTTGGGGGGCTACGGCAAAGTTAAGACCTCCCAAGGAAGAGGATCACAGCAGTTCCAACAAGCAAAAGACACAGAAATATCAAGACAGAGGACATAGTGAATAAAGAAGCACCATCTTTGGTACTTATATATTCTCCACTACATAATGAACAGAGCACATTCCCTCACTAGAAATCCTGGGACAGAGCATGGCAGTGAGTTCACTGTGCTGCAGACAAACTTCATACCAAGCTGATGTTGTGTGTATCAGGTCATTTGTTCTCCAATTTTATAAGTTGGGAGTTGCTGATTCTGAGAGAATTCTACTAGGTCCCAGAGATGCAGAGTAGTTGGGATTTACCCACTACAGACTTACTGACCCACTCAGGGTGATGGAGGTGCCGTCTACTTCTCACCCTCAAGACTCAGGTTAATGTCCCCGGGACCACACCAGAAGGCCACGAAGTACACCCACAGGGTCCCGGGACCACACCAGAAGGCCAGTGCCAGTGGTTTCCATTTATCTTATACTTCCTTTGCCAGTGGTCTCAGGCTCAGTTTCCCCCAGGCTTCCCACTGCATCTCCAATAGCCTCTGCTACACCTTCTTCTCCTCCTCATCTCCAACAATAGCGCTGTAGCCGCAGAGAACTCAGTCAGTTACAGAGGATCACCCCGACATGTGCAGTAAAAAGATGGTCTCTTTAGATCTCAACTTTACACCTTAGATCAGTGGTTTAGAGCTTCCTTCTAGACTAGGTCAGGAAACAAGTCCAAATCTTGAGGCAAATTATCTGCTCTGACCCCAGGGACAACAAAACAGACTAAAGCTTTGGGATGCAAACAGCAGGATCTAGAACGCTATGAGCAGACCCACGAGAGATGAGCCACTTCTCACCTGGGTTGTCCTCTTCGTCATAATTGTCCAAGTCATACTCAGCCAGCTCATCATCATCTAGTGTACGGTCATCCTGTGGGTCGCCATCCTCCAGGGGCTCCCTAGGCCGTGCCTGGTGGGTACGGGCACTCCTAATGCCGTCTTCTGAAGGACTCCCCGACTCCTCTTCCTCACTGCCACCTTCTTCTCTGAGTGAAAACAAAAAGGGAAGTCACCCAGGGGGCACCACCCAACAACAAGCATCTGACACACTAACCTGGATTTGACTACAGGCAGCAGCACTTGGAAACTCACTGTAATTTTTCCTTTGCTTCAGCGATGAGGCGCTTTACTTCCTCTTTACTTAGCTCTACCTACAAGGGAGCAAACACTTCATTAGAACATATTTTGGAAATCATTAGAAGCCTTCGAACGAAATCTTCAAACAACTGTAAACTCTAACTTTTAAGAGCCATCAAGAAAATCCTGCACATTGATCAAGGCTCTAAATTTAAGTAGATGGAGCTTGTACAGGTCCTTATGATTAAGGCCCCTCCCACCTAATACTGTCCAGAAGTCATGCTCACTCTGCTCTACCTTCCTCAATATTCGAAGAGGCTAACTTTTGTAAAATGCATCTGTGGTAGCCTACTTTTCTTCCAACTATCTCAAACTCCAAGGGCACCTCCCTGTCTTGTCAGTGGTCATCCATTAACAAACAATGTAACAGTGGTCCTCTGCTTTTCCCCCATCATCACTGCCAAATGCAAATCAATTCTTTCTTGTAACCGATTATACCCTCCAAAGTCCCCCATCTCTAATCTTGAGTTCCTGCTCAATTTTCCCAGCTTCCAGTAAGATTTCCTATCTGGGCATCTTTTGTTCTCACAGAGTTCAAAACTGAGGCCACTCTCTTCAAAACTGCCATTCCTTACCCAAACAACGATTCAGTGCCTTTAAAACACCTAACACTACTAAATTAAGCTTGTAAAGGCCAACAATGGCTTGGAATTGTATACTTAGGTCCACAGTGTGACGCTGGCCATAATGGCAATGCTCCACGACCAAAGGTGAATCAATTGCTCCGTTTCTACTAAAGACTCTCCAGTTCTTCAGTGGCTCATACCTATAACTCTAGTATTTAGGAAGCTGAAGCAGGAGGACTGCCATACGTCTGAGGCCACAGTGGGCTACAAAATTAGCCCTGGTTTCCAAAACAAAAATAAAAACCTTGTATTACAAGAATCCTCCCGAGAATGACATTCTACCTTGGCTGAGACAGCTCCAGAAATCAAAGGTTAGAAAACACTGGGGAGGCAGGAGCTCAGTCAGCAAAGTGTTTGTTGAGCAAGTTTAAGGACCTAAGTTCCATCCCAGAACTCACTTCAAACTAGGTGCAGTGACAAGCACACCTGTAATCTCAGCACTGGGGCTTAGTGACGGGGGGATTTCTGGTGCGTGTTGGCCAGCCAGTCTATCTCAGTTGGCTAGCTCTGGGTTCAGTCAGACAGCACACACAGAAACACAAGAACCTGGGCATACACACAAAAAGGTTTTGTACTGCTTGGGGGTGGAGAATGAGAACTAGGGATTTTTAGGACTCCCCTTCAAATACTTCAAAAGCTGTATGTCCCTTTAAAAAGGAAAGCCGTTTCCTTTTGGACAAATGCGAATGAGGTGATTTCTTGTCTCTATTCTATGCATTGATTGCCTGCTGTAGGCAAAACACCAAAGAAAACAGTGACTAAACACTGTCTGCACTCTAGTGCAATTTACACCTATAGGGAGTGTTTCCATCCCTCGACCGCTGTAAATTCATATCCAGGCCACTCCCATGCTTATCACACGGGGAGTTATCACCCAGACACCCTCTGACATCCAACACAGTGGAAAGCCAAGTGCAGAAAAGACCTCTGCCCTATTTCACTCAAACACATCCCGGAACCCTGAGCACCACCTGGCTTGCAGAAAGCACTTAGTACGACGAACAAACCCCGAGTAACCGCCTCCTTCCCTACAGCCTCCAGCTTTTGTACTTCTTTCTTAATGTATCACACTGACACCTTGTCCTCCCTGACCCAAAACGTTCCAACCCGGATCACCCTAAGAAATTCCTAAACAGCAAGCACCCCGCCCCCTTCCGGTGCCTACAGTCCACGTGCTCGCGAATTTGGGGGTGGGGCCGGGCTTCCGGCTCCGGGCAGGGAAGAGGCGCAGTCCCTGCTCATCACTTCAAGTGGCTACAGTCCGGCCGACTCAGGCAGGTCGCCGCCGCGCGGCTCAGGCCGGGCGCCTGGGTCCCCACGCGGGGCCGACCCCGTGAGCGTCCCCCAGGCGCCTCCCCATGCACAGGCCTCACCTTGTCCGGCGTCTCTTTGGCCACGCCGCGGCGGACCCAGGCCACGCAGGTCACTTGGCGGCTGCGGTTCATGATCCTCGGCGACAACGCGTCTGAGGCCGGCCACCGGGTCGCCGGGAGAGACTAGGCTGAGCTCCGCGGGAGGGGCAGCGCGCAGGCGCGGGCGCCCGCGTGGCGTCACTCGCAGGCGCCGCAGGGAAAGGGGCGGGGAATTTGCGGGCAGGGGGCGGGGCCGTACGCAGATGAGGAAGACGGTTTTCTGGGTGCTCGGGTGAACACGTCGTCATGGAGACAAAGATCTTTGGAATTGTAAGGGCCAGACGCACCACCCTACCCCACCACTCGGCTTTGATTGTCGTTCCATGGACTTAGAGATGACAAACGGGGACGTCTGTGGAATGTTTAGTTTAAGCTTTCGATAAAATGAGTTTAATTTTTCAAGGAGGTTCCGCCCTTATGTTTTCTTTGCTTTTTAACCCCCTACAGTATGGGGTTAAACCCAGGACCCCAGGCATGCTACATAAGCTCTCTGCCACAAACTACATCCTCGTCCTCGCCCCACCGCCTGCAGTTTTTGAAGAGGTTCTCAGTATGTAGCCCAGGCTGACCTAGAACTCTGGGCCCTCTTGCCTTAGCCTCCTGAATGCTAAACTTACAGGCATTCATTGAGTCGACTCGCCCAGCAGTTAGTTTCATTACTGACGGCTAATTTCTCATAGTAAAACATTTAGCACCTGAACCGGCATGGTGGTGTGTGTCTTTAATGCCAGCATGGTTGCCACTGAATGAAAATAAGAAATAAAAGGAGGACATGGCTGCTTCTAAAGGGATTGAGGTTTTTAATTATACATATACAGAGAATACAGGCAGAGACATCTGGGAGAGTCCAGAGTGAACGTGGCCAGGCCAAGAGACTAGCCAAGAAGTAAAAGGCAAAGGGGTTATGTAGCCAAAATGGCTGGATGATATATGTAAGAGCCGCTGGCGAAAGATCAGTTCAGCCCTTGGGCTGGAGAGTTCAGGGTAAGGGGTAGGGTATGCCAGCTAGGAGGACCCAGTATTAGGTGGGACTGAGGGAGACTGGAAGCCAGAGTCTGCTTGATATGCTAATAAGCACCTTGGTTGTTTGTCCCGGATTTGAGACCTAACAGCCACCAGTTGGAGGCCAGCCAGGACTGTGAAGCAGCTATGAAGCAAGACTTGGCTAAAAATGCCCCCAAGTCCTCTGTCTTATTTTGTTGTTGTTGTTGTTATTGTTGTGATGAAACACCATGACCAAAGCAACTAGGGAGGGGAAGGTTTACTTTACTTACCCTTCCATATCACTGTTTATCACAGTAGGTGCCAAGGCAGGAACGCAAATAGGGCAGGAACCTGGAGTCAGAAATTGAAGCAGAAGTCCTAGAGGAGTGCTACTTACTGGCTTGCATTTTCATGGCTTGCTCAGTCAGCTTTCTTAGAAAAACCCAGGACCAACCACAGTGAGCTGGGCCCTTCCACATCAATCACCAATTAGAAAAAACGCTACAGGCTTGCCTACAGGCTGGTCTTATGGAGGCATTTCTCAGTCGGGTGTCTCCTCTCAGATGACCCTTGCTTCTGTCAAGTTGACATCAAACTAGCCAGCACACCCTACTCTCCCCAAAACAGCATCCATGAATTATCACAGTTATTAATTGTAGCAAACACGTTGTGCTTATTGAGTTGAAGATACAATTTTAAGTGCCCCACATTAAAATGGTCATCTTACCGTGAAAATTTGCATATGCCATATACATATGCATATGTAATCTCTTTTGGAGCCACATCCCCAACTCCATCATTTTTATTATCTCGTAATCTTATTATCTTAATCCATTTTGAGTGTGCAATTTGTTAGCACTCAAACCTGCCCCTTGAGGACCTGGCCGGTGCACAGGCGGCGCCTTGCCTGCTGCTCAGCATCATGTCTTGCGCTCATTGCTGCGTGGTCTTCCTGCGCTCATGCTGCATCCTCTCATAAAGGGCGGCTTTCTCTCTGTCTGCACACGATTGAGTCTGCACGTCCGCTCTCCCTCCTTTCCCATCTCTTTTTCTCTTCTTTCTCTTCTCTTCTCTGCTCTCTTCTTTCCCTTCCCCCTAATAAAATCCTCTACTTGAGCGCTGTCTGTATGATGTGAGTGACTCCACCGTGCCCTTGGCTCCACCTGCCAAGGCCGTCCCGCCGTTTTTAAAATAGGACACAATTTATGTTTTTAATTACAAATTCAGCAATAATAAACAGGTGAGAAACCCTGTGTTTAGACTAGCACACATGAGTTGACATCTTTCTTTTTACTGTGCTGGGGTTGAACCCAGGGCCTCGTGCACACTAGACAAGAACTACCAAGACCTACACTTCCTCTATGAACTGACAACTTAGTAGGAGTGACTTGTAAATGCTTAGCTAAGGTTGGCTAAATGGGTTCATCTGGCATATGTTTGAGTATTTGATTTTGGGGTTTCCTGTGGCAGTTGCTCTGTTAGTTAGCTGCGGCTCAGGTCCGTTTTGTGCCCAACATAGTGCCGATGCGAGGCAAGCACTTGATAAATATTTTAATTTTTGTCAAACGAATGAACAAATTAAAGAATAGAAGGTAAGCTAGCTAGACAGCTATTTTGGGCCTACACAAACTACCCTCCTTTTCTTGACTTATTTCCAGCAGTGTGCCATTTCAGCCCAAGTTGTGAATTTGCCTGAAAAATGAAAAGCCAACTACAGCTGGCGTTACTGTTTTTTTTTTTTTTTTTTTTTTTAACAAGAACTGACAGACTGAGCTTAAGCAGCTGTTTCTAAGTTTTGTTCATGAGAACTGGTGAGCTTATTTCACCCAGAAAACCCTCTTTGCCAGAGGCATATTGGTAGCACATTGGCCATTCTTGGAGTTAAGGGTCCCTATGGATTGAACCCAGGCCCATGCCAGCTCCTGTTGCACCCTCTAGCTCAGGGCCCTTTGCTATTGGACTGTTAAGCATTAATAGCTGGCCTTGAATGCTGGTGTGGCGGTTTGAATGAAAATGGTCCCCATAGGCTCAGGGAGTGGCACTGTTAAGAGGTGTGGCCTTGCTGGAGGAGGTGTGGCCTTGCTGGAGGAGGTGTGGCCTTGTTGGAGTAGGTGTGGCCTTGCTGGAGGAGGTGTGGCCTTGTTGGAGGAGGTGTGGCCTTGCTGGAGGAGGTGTGTCTATGGATGGGCTTTGCGCTTTCAGAAGCTCATGCTGGGGTCAGTGTTGCTTTCACTTCTTACTGCCTTGGGATCCAGATGTAGAACTCTCAGGTACCTCTCCAGCACCAAGTCTGCCTGCATGCAGCCGCCAGGCTTCCCCCACCATGATGACAATGGACTAAACCTCTGAACTGTAAGCCAGCCCCAATTAAGTGTCTTGCTTTATAAGAGTTGCTGTGGTCATGGTGTCTCTTCACAGCAATAAAACCCTAAGACGCCTGGGAAGGAAGTGAGTCTATGACCCTTCTTTCCCATTCAGCCAGGCTGTTTCTTGCTCCTCTAGCTTACCCTGCAATATTAGCTGATAAAAGTTGAAGGAATAATAATGGCTACCAGTTACGAACTGCTAGAGACAATAAGTAGCTGTTAAAACCTCATTGTAAGGAAAAGCCCTGCCCTTCCTCTCTCTCTCCCACCTTTCCTCCCACGAGGTGTGCACCCTCCACCCCTTTCTCTCTTTTCCTCTCTCTTTCTCTCTCTTCTCTCCCTCTTTCTTACCTTTGTCTTGTCTCTCTATTATAATAAACCATTTCCACACGGATGCAGCATCTGGGTCTGCCACCACCACCACCACGCTGCCATGCCTGCATGGTGAGGGTCGCCCGCCAGCCCACCAGCCCGCCAGCTCGTTGCTGCATCTGCCCAGCATGCCAGCATGGTTCCCTGAGCACGTGGCCCAGCCAGCTGGGGATCCCCCACCCGTGCAAATTCATAACACTCGCGGCTCTTCTCACCCCGCCTGTACCCCAAATTTCTCCAGCTCCTGTGCTTCCCTCCCCCAGGTTGTGAGAGGTAACCCATAACTCCAGTCTCACAATATAAATGACTTCCTACTACCTCCTGCAGCTTCAGGCTCACGGTGTCCTCACCCAGAGAGATGCCATCTCCTGATCGGAAGGTCTTTAAAAAAATAAGTCCTAGCTATAATTAACTAACACAGATGAGAAGAGTGAAGCCCAGAAAAGGGAGGCGACAAACCCAAGACCACACATCACGTAAGTGTCAAGATCTAGCTTCACTCCTGGTGTTTGCTGCCACACCTGAATAGCAGCTTTGGGAGGGGAGACGGGACTGGGTACACAGGGAAAAAGTCACAAATACAATGGACTCAGCCACATCCTTGCCACCTGGAACCCAGCCTCAGTGGCAGTTACAGAAATGTCTGGAGGAACAAGGACACCGAGCGTGTGCTTACAAGAAGCATAGGAAGAATTGTTGGGCAAAGGTGTCATCGCCCTTTTTATGAGGCTACAAGAGAAATGTCTTGGCTTTATTCAGAGGGTCTTGAGCAGGGTTTCTGGCATTTGCAAACACCGGTCACCATAGAGATGAGGGCAAGTAGATACTGTTGTACCCTTCTTGCAAAACCCCCAGAGACCACCAAGGAGCCGGTTTCCGATGCAAGCACATAAGGGTCCTTTTATTCAGGCTCAACCTGGGCCACCGCACGGCAGATGGAAGGAAATGTGGTGACAGCCACAGGCCCAGGTGTGGTTTTTATAGGGAAAAGCCACAAGCCGGGAATTGGCAATTTGGGATTGGGCAGAAGGGATATGGGGCAAGGTGATTTTTTTAAACTATTGGTCTAGACTTTGGGTGCAAAACCACATTTGAAACCATTGGGTTAGACTTTTGGCGGGGAACCACAACCCACTGAACAGGATTATTTGGACTGCTCAGCAGGATTATCTAGATATCTTCAAGGGCCATAAACTGCAGACAGGATGTCTGCAGGAGGATACTACTCTGTATCTGTTCAAGTTGTCATGGCACATTCCTGAGGTCCTTCCTGGAACTGAGTACAGCAGATGGTCTGAGATGGTGGCCCTTTCCCTAAGATGGAGCCTGCAAAGTCAAGTCTAGACCTTCACAATATCATACATATACTTCTTTTCTCTGCAGGTATCTTCCCCATTCTAGCATTCCCAGGGACTGGCAGAGAGTTGAGGCAAAATAAATATCTGGAGACAAAAGGGAAGGATGACATTTCTGGGCACTTGTTATGGATGAGTGAGTGGAATGACATGTTATCTCATAGCTGTGAAATTCATACAGAAATGGAAAGTGTTAATCCCACTGATGTGAAGAGAAAGACCACCCAACCAAACCATCTTGGCCAAATTAATTAAAGCAAGCTTTTTAAAAATCTGTGTACAGAATGTCTCTCCCTAAAGGCAGGATTCAAGAAATCATCATTGGATGTGCATAAGATAAGGGTTTTTATAGTTCAGGAGTAGGGGGTTTCCAAATGGGGGATTTGGCAGGATTACAGAAGCAGACCATAAGCATAACAAGTTTGTCATAACAACCTTCTGAAACAAAGACATGGTTGCAAAATGGTCATAACAAGGTGATCATAACAGGGTGGCCATAAGAAAGTGGTCATAACAACAGGTATTCAAACAACCCTTTGAAACAAGGGCATGGTTGCTGTTTCCTGGAACAGGCAGTAAAGAACCATTTGTAGTTAAGGTTACAGGTGGGGCATAACCTTGAGAAACAGATTTAATTATAAACAGAAACAAACCTAGTTTGTCTTTCCAAGGCTTTCAAGTCTAAGATGAAGGCAGGCTGGTTTATCAGGAAGTTGCCAGATAAAGAAAAAGTCGTTTAAGATATGGTCTATATTGTTGTGGCTCCCATGTCTGTCACGTGCATTTCCACACTTAGCAAAGATTTAGTGAATGACTAGGTAAATCAATGAAGAGAAGAAACTTCTCAAGCTCTGTTTTACCAAGCTCTTCATACTGAATATATCAGTATGGCTCCACCTAGTGGACACTTGAGAGTTATGCCTGAACCTTGAACGTTACCCTGCCCCCAACACTTACTTTATCCTGTGGCTTCTTCATTTGCATTTTCCTGCTTTGCTCATGGAGGATGGCAGCATGGCCTTGCAGGTGATCTGGAGAGCCAAAATGGGCAGCCCGAGAAAAGAAGCTATAAGAGGACAGAGTAGAATAGCTAGGATGCATTGCCTTAGAGCTGCTGGTGATGTTCAAGACATTGGTGTCCTGAAATGCATCCCTAGCTGTGTGACCTTGAGCAAGACATATCCTGTCTTATTTGGGGCAGCTGAGTCTGAAATCAGATACGTGGATGATGATGGTCCATATAATGTGTCTAGGACTATTTCCTACAGTTTGTAGGGACCACCATGTTTATATTATAGTAGAGGGTATTGGTTCCAGATCAAGTAAGGAACCCAAGCTTCAATGTTTTGTTTTTTGAGACAGGGTTTCTTTGTGTAGTTTTGGTGCCTGTCCTGGCCTTGAACTCACAGAGATCCGCCTGGCTCTGCCTCCTGGGATTAAAAGTGTACACCACCACTGCCCAGTGCTTCAATGTTACTAAGGGTCAGATCCAAAGTCTGAGCTCTGATCCTCCTGACTTTGATGTGCATGCTGTTGGCATTACACTGTGCCACATTTTAAAGATTACACCAAAATGGTCAAAAGTATGGTCCCTAGAGCTTTGGTCTCTCTGAGTGGATTCTATCTAAGGACCCACCCAGCAATGTGTGATCTTGGACAAGTCACTTAATCTCTCTGAGTTTAGTTTTCCTGTCTGCAAATTGGAATAGCAAAGTGCTGATATAAAATTTTCTGCACACCCACATTCCACCACTTGGAAGGATATCTAGATGTCCTAGCCTTTAAGTACACATATGTATGTGGATTTCTCTTAACCTCCTAGGATCCCTGATCTACTTCCAAATCCCAGACCTCCCTTGGAAGGTGTGTTGCTTAAACAAAATGACAAAAGCTAGAGTCCTCTGAAAGAAAATCAATTGAGAAAATTGCCCCTATCAGACTGACCTGTAGGCAAGCCTTTGGGACATTTTTTGATTGTTGATTAATGTGGAAGGGCTGGCCATTGTGCAGGCCTTGGTCGGGGCCTCATGTTGTATTGTTATGCCCAGATTGTGACCCCAAAGAGATCACTGAAGACCATGGATGTCCAGAATGCAACAGCAAGGTTTATTCTGTAGATACAAGTCTAGACAGGGAACTCATTCCTACACCCAATACATTGAGGCAGGGAGGAGTTGCTCTTTCTTTGTGAGGCTAGCTATTTAAAGGCAAAAACCACAAGCCCTTCAGGGCGGTTGGGGGGGTTGCAAATTGGATTGGTTTATTTTTATCTCTGTTCTCTTTTACTGGTTGGGGGTTACAATTATCATTTTGGGGGCTGTCCAGGACAAGTCTCAGGCTTTGTCCTTGAGCTGCCATGGGGGCTGGGCTGGCCTAGCATGTACTGACTCTGGGGGCTGACTCAGTGGCCCAGGTTCTGTCCTTGACTCATGCACATAACTCTAAGTTGGTGAGGGGTCCCAGACAGTAAACATCTGGCTGAACTTTTAGCAGTCAGAGTATGTGCAGAAAGGGAGCTACTGCAAGGACTATGTCTTTTGTTCACAGCCCTCCCAGAGACTGCTTGCTCAGTCTCAGGAAACTGAAATTGAGGCCTGATCTCTGAGAGAAGACTGAGCAGCCTGTTATGGCATCTGCTTGGTCCTTTCAGTATAAAAGAGCAAACTGAGCAAGCCGTGGGGAGCAGTGTTTCTCTGTGGTCTCTGGTCTAGTTCTTTCCTTCAGGTTTCTGCTTAGAGTTCCTACCCTGACTTCTTTTCATGAAGGGACTGTACAGCAACATAAACTCTTTCCTCCTCAGGGTTCTTAGGTTCTATTGTTGTTGTTTATTTGTTTGTTTGTTTTTTTGTTTTGACAGCATCTCTCTGTAGCTCTGGCTGTCCTGGAAGGCTGGCCTCAAACCCACAGAGGTTCACTTACCTCTGCCTCCCCAGTGCCAGGGTTAAAGAAGTATGCCATCATACCCGGCCTCCCAAATTGCTTTTGGTCCTGGTGTTTATCACTTCAATAGAAGTATAACTAAGAGCCAGGCATGCTGGCTTAAGCTAGGAGGTAGAGGCAGGTTCAAGGCCAGTTAGGGCTACACAGAGAAACTATGAAACTTTTGAAAAAACAAAAAAATTAATTGATTAAAAAATGAAAACAGATTAAATAAAAACACCACTGGGCATGGGGGCTCACACTTTAATCCCGGCACTTATGAGGCAGAGGTGGGTGAGTTTGAAGCCAGCCTGGTCTACAGAGTGAGTTCCAGAACAGTCAGGGCTACACAAGAAACTCTGTCTTAAAAAAAAAAAAAAAAAAAAAAAAGCCTAAGACAGGTGTGAAATGTAAACAAGCAGGCTCAGCCACCTTGGGATGTGCTACAGTGCCATCCGAACATGTCTGGTCTTGGCTCTGGAGTGTAGAGACATCTAACTCATTGCCTGAAATTTGTGCATGTGCACTTAAACACATGCATGTGCGCATGTGCGCATGAACACACACACACACACACACACACACACACACACACACACACACTTTTTTTTTTAAGATGTCATAGTCTGAACTGAAACATATCATAGACAGGGTGACTCCACAAACATTTGTTCTCTTGGGTCTAGAAGTTAAGAAATTCTAGATGAAGGTGGCAGCCAACTCACTTGCCAGTGAGGGTCCCTGCCTCTTAGACATGTCTCCACACCTCACAGACAGGACAAGGGCACTTTCTAAGATCCTCTGCACTCACAGCTCTAGAGCCAATCACACACCCCTGGTTAGAAACTCCACATGAGTGTGAGGTGGAGGACAGGCACAGAATTCAGTCTGCAGCACAAGCCTTTCAGAAAGTCCATTTTCTAAATCTCTCCTCCTGTTACAGGAGTCATTAGGGTCAGAGCCTGGGCCCCGGCAGCCCTGACTAGCCAGGCTTATTGTTAGTGTGTCTGCTAAAGAGGTAAGTACTAGTGAGAAGCAGACAAAAGCTTAGTCAGTGTGCTCACATTGGGAAGAGGGAGAAGTAATGAGGTCCCTCCCTGACACCAAGACAAGAAAGAACCAGAAGAGTGCATATCTGTATTTTTATTTCTCCTGTTGCTTGAATAAAATACCACGACCCAAAGAAACTTATTGTAGAAAGGGTTTATTCGACTTACAGTTCAGAGGTTCAAGACTATCCTGGAGGTTGCACATTGGTAGCAGGAGCAGGAAGCTGACATCTTCAAACACATGCATGCTGTGGGATTGTTGTGCCCAGATCGTGACCCCCAGAGAGACCACCAAAGACAAGCATGCCGGAATGCAAAAGCAAGGTTTAATTCTGGATATCCAAAAGCAATACAAGCCTAGGCAGGGACTTCGTCCAATACATCCAACACAGTGGAGGCTGGAGGAAGCGCCCACCTATCTGCAAGCTCAGTTTTTAAAGGGAAAAGTCACAAGGTTACATCATTTAGGGGTGCTAGTACAGGTACAATTCTGATTGGCTCGCTTCTAGGGACTTCTAGAAATTACTTCTAAGGGAGTGGTTGCCCACCACCATTTCTCATTGGCTGCCCTCAGGTGGGGGCATTTCTGTGGTCAGTTACCCTGGAAACCAGGGAGAGGACATTCCATAGTCTGGCAGGCATTACCTCGTGACTATCTTGTGACTCTGTACTTTTACACTTCCTGGTTTCTGGAATCTGAACTGACTGGTTTCAGTAACTAATGGCCTATTCCCAAAAGGAGAAATCTTAGGCCTTAATTTTAGGGTGAAAGCATTTTGGTCTTATTTCTAAGATGGCTCATTTTGGTCTCACAGGATGTCTTTCTGTATGCCATGAATATGTGTTGCTCTGGTTGGCTGATAAATAAGGCCGTTTGCCTTAAGGCCAGTCAGGTTATAGCTAGGTGGGAAATTGAAGAGAGAGACAGGAAGAAGAAGGGCAGAAGTGAGAGAGACACCAGCCACTGCCAGGAGAAGCAAGATATAAAAGTACAGGTAAGCCACGGCCACGTGGCAACTCATAGATTAATAAAAATGGGTTAAGTTCTAAGAGCTAGCGAGCAAAAAGCCTGCCATAGGTCATGCAGTTGGTAATTAATATTGAGCCTCTGAATGATTATTTTATAAGTGGCTGTGGGACCTTGGGGCCAGGCGAGACTGGAGAAACCTTCTGGCTACACACTCATGAAGCAAAGAGTGAGGAGGAAGAGGGAAGAAACTGTAAGTGGACAAGCTCCCCCTCTCCAGTGATGTACTCCTTCCAGCAAGGATCCCCCTCCCAAAGGGTCCCCACCCTCCTGCTAACAGTGCCAACTGGGGACCAGTGTTCACATACCTGAGCCTATGCAGGGCAATTCTTATTTCTACCACCACGATAGCTAAGGAGTCTTCGTCAAGGTGTGGTCCCATCCATCCTGACCCATCATTGCCTCTGCTCCAGTCTCTCCTGCAAGGTGGTCTGACAGGTTGTCAGTTCTGTGTGAGATGTACTAAGAGACAAGCATCCTCTGCCTGGCATCAGCCTCTTTCTTCCCCAGCATGAGACTCCTTGGGGGTCTATTTTCACATCGTCTCTGACAGCTAAGGAAAGGACACCGGTGTCTCTTTGGCATATCTTCACTTTCATTTAAACCTTGGTAACCGTCTTTTCCACTTTGGGCACAAGCAAAATTCTTACATATGTTTGTAATTTCATAAAAAGCCCTTCACTCACTGTGTCCTCTTTCCCAAGAATGGAATGGTTGCAATCTAATGCTTGCTAATTCACAAAGCCGTCATCAAAACAGGTGGCTGCAAAGGGTGATTGCCCATGCGGTATGCTAAAGCTTTCCGACAACATCCCCACTGGGAGAGACAGCAGGGAAAAAGCCATCCAGTGGGAAAGTTAAATTAACAAACCTTCACCAAGGGCTTGAAAAGCACCTCGTGCCCTCAGCCAGGAAGAATCGTGGCATTAAAAGAATGTGCACAGAACTGTAGGGAAATGCCTCAGAGAACGCAGAGTTCTTCAAATGTCTTACTCCAGAGGAATACAGAAAGCACATTAAGTATTTTCTCCCCACTTCCCGTTTCCATCCCTTCCCCCAGTCCTGGCCATATATTTGATGTCTTTGCTAGCACAGCTTGAAGTACCCTCAGAGGAAAAGGAGCTGGTCACAGTGACCTGGGAAAAACGGTGATGCCTCTCAGCCACCAGCATGCTCAGTGGCTTCTGGACCTCTGGCTGCAGGTGGCAGAGGACAACTTCACTGTCATTCCTCAGGTGCTGTTCACCTTGTATTTGAGATGTCATCTCTCATTGGCTTAGAGTTCAACAGGTAGGCTATTCTAGGGCACTGCAAGCCCCAGGGACCTTCCGTCTCTGCCTCTAAGGAGTTGGGATTACAAGTGCACACTGCCACCCCAAGATTTGTTATGTGGATTCTCGAGTTCAAACCCAGGTCCTCAAGTTTGTGCAGCAAGCACATCACTGTCCAAGCTAACTTTCAAGTCCTCAAACTTGTTTTTGATGTAGCCTCAGCAAGGGCAACCAAATGCTGCCCTTGTTGCCGTCCTGTGGAAGTAAGAAGTCTGCTTGCGAGAACTACTACTGTGTTCTTTGTATTAGTCAGAGTTCTCTAGAGGAACAGAACTGATAGAATGAATCTATCATCCATCCGTCTGTCTGTCTGTCTATCAAGGGGGATTTATTAGAGTGGCTTACAGGCTGTGGTCCAGCTAGTACAGCAATGGCCATTTACCAACAGAAAGTCCAAGAATCCAGTATTTGTTCAGTCTATGAGGTTGGGTGTCTCAGCTGGTCTTCAGTATACACCAGAATCCTGGAGAAGTAGGCTGTAATGCCTGTTCTGTGCACATTCTCCTAAGGCCAGCGAGAGCAAGAGCAAGTAGGCAAAGAGCAAGCCCTTCCTTTTTCCATGTTTATATAGACTGCCAGCCAAAGGCGTGGCCAGTATTAAAGATGTATCTTCCCACTTCAGATATCCAGATTAGAAGCAGGTCTTCCCACACATAATTTAACTAAGACAAAGTCCCTCACAGGTGTACCCAGCTTCTTTGGTTGTAGTCAATTCCAAATGTCATCAAGTTGACAACCAAGAATAACTATTACATTCCCCGTCCTCAGAGCAGTAGAAGAAAGGCCATCTCCCTTTGTGGGCTGGTCTCATTCTAAAAGCTCTGGAAGTAGGTCAGTATTTGATGGCTTCCTTTGTTCTGATAAAAGACTAAGAGCCACATTTCCCAAATCTGGACTGTCCTCTGGGCCCTTCCAGGCAAGACACGCCCATTTGTGCAATAGGGGCCTGACTGTTGCTGGGTGACCAACTACTCTCTGATTGGATCTGGGGCCTGCTCCCCATAAAGCTGGTCAAAAACCCATGACTGAGAGGTCGCAGGCTCTAGAGTGGAACCTGAGAGGTCAATGAGAAGGGAAGGACAAGGGAAGGAGAAACTCCACAATGTGCAGGTTTTCATTGGGTGGGGGTGTGGGGGTGTGGGGGTGTGGGGTGTGGGGGTGTGGGGTGTGGGGGTGTGGGGGTGTGGGGGTGTGTGTGGGGGATAAACTTACAGAGGGAGCCTTTGCAAGAATCACCACCCATGTCTGAGTTAAGGTCACTATTGCTGTGATGGAACACCATGACCAAAGCAACCCCGAGGAGAAAAGAGTTTTATTCAACTTTTATTCCACATCACAGTTCATACTCAAAGGAAGTCAGGACAGGGACCTGGAGGCAGGAGCTGACGCAGAAGCCATGGAGGGTGCTGCTTACTGGCTTTCTCCTCATGACTTGCTTAGCCCGATTCTTATAGAACCCAGGACCACCAGCCCAGGGATGGCACTATCTATAATGGGCTGGGCCCTACCCGTCAATCACTAATGAAGAAAATGTTCCACAGGCTTGCGTACAACCCGATCTTATAGAGGCGTTTTCTCAACTGAGACTCCCTCCTCTCTGATGACTCTAGTTTGTGTCAAGTTGACATAAAACTAACTAGTACGACCCATTTACAAGCCAGGGTAGCTATAGGGCAGAAAGGGAAGGGTGGGGAGGGAGGTTGAAAGCTTTCCTTTTGGTCTGTTTAGTCATTGTTCAGAGTAACCATTGAGGAATAGTCAATTCAAGAATGCTATATAGTTGATAAACATCTTACCTAGTTGGACATTACCTGGGGTTCACAGGGCAGGGGAGTAGTCAAAAATCTAGAGAAGCTCAATGTGGTGGTGTACCTCTGCACTTGGCAGGCAGAGGCAGGTGGATCTCTGTGAGTTCAAGGCCACCCTGGTCTACATAGTGAGATGCATAGAAGGAAAAAAAGAAAAAGGAAGAAAGGAAGAAAGGAAGGAAAGAAGGAAGGGAGGGAGGGAGGAAGGGAGGAAGGAAGGACAAATGAACCTAGAAAAGCAAGTTAACTTACTTCTGGAAACCAAATTACTATAGTTATTGGAATTGTCATAATTCAATAAAAACAGAGGAGCTTACAAAATGGCATGACCCTGGCTAACAGAACCTATTATCAGTAGTTTGCTAAATGGTCATGTTGCCAAACTGCCTTCTCACTATCTGTGTTTAAACCCATAGGCCCAGCCTTGCTCAGCTCTGTCACAGAAATGTCTTTCTGCAGGGGTAACAGTCAGTGTAGATTTATAACTGGTCAAAGTGCTGAGACTTGGGGGGGTTGGAGGAGAGAAATAGAGGGTAGACATTATCATATTTTGTTGTATACATACATGACACTCTTAAATAATAAATTTGAAAAAGAAAAATAACAAGGAAGGCATTCTAAATGGAGAGGCAGAGCTGAGAAGGTGTGAATGGTCAGATCAACTCCATCTGCAAGCCATTTGCCTCAGTTTCCCTACCTGTGAAATGGAAGTGAAAATTCTTCCACAGAGTTTACTTCAAGGGCTGAGATGACGCTTGTAAAGGGGAGCAGGAAAAATGCGTAGATGGAAAACATACTAGCCCCCTCACAAATGAAAACTGCGGCCCATGAGACTTCAGTGACAGAAACATCTCCAACACGACTGACAGAGGCGTGGGATGCAGGCTGTGCTCCTGTGGCCTCTGAGATGAAATGTGACAATTGGCTGTCATTCAGAAAGTGAAATTCCCTTCCGCTAGTGATAGCTCCTAGCAAAGATGCTCCTGAGCTCCAGGGACGGAGACTGTCAAGAGTGTCACGGATCAACCTGAAGCTGAGTCCAAGCTTTCTCATTCTCCACAGTGCCGCGTGAGGTGGTGGAAGTGCTTGACTGCCCTTCACTAGAGGCCTTACAGAGCCAGTGACGGTCCCTGGGGAGCCAGCCCACTGGGGAGGTGGGTTTAAGTAATTAGAGGTCAGACTAGAGGCTTCCAGACCCAGGGTCTGAATGATGCACAGCTTCCCTCTTGCATAGCCTCTGAGAACACAGCATTCTGAATTTAGACAGCAGTCTCTCTCCCACTGGTGCCTCAAGAAGGCCTGTGTCCCCCACTCTCCTGATGCAGTGACAGTCCATTCCGTGGGCAGGAAGAATGGTCCTGATGAGGGAATTCATTCACTAGACCCTTGGGCCAAACTCATGGTTTGTTTGTTTGTTTCTGTTGAACTTAGTTCAAAAACCACCTAAGAGGGTCTAGGATGTGGATCAGACCGTAGAGTCATGAGCATGCACAAAGCGTTGGGTTTTATTCCCAGCACCATAAACCAGACGTAGTGGTGCACAGTTGCAGTTCCAGCATATGGGGAGTGGAGGCAGGAGGATCTGAAGTTCAGGGTTATCTTCCACTATATGGTCAGTTCCAGGCTAGCCTGATAGTCATGAAACCCTGTATTAAAACAAAATCACAAGAAATGCACAACAGAGTTTTTGTGTGCCGTTCATATACTTGTATTGCAAATTAATCTTAAACATAGCTCTCTCCAGGCACGGCACGTCCTCATTATCCCACCACTTGGGAGGCAGGAGGGTCAGGAGTTCAAGTTCATCCTCAGCTATATATTGAGTTTGAGGCCATCCTGGGCTATATTACACCCTAGACCAGCAGTTCTTCACGTATGGCTGGAGATTCATTTGGGGGTGGAACAACACTTTCACAGGGAAAGACCATCGGAAAACACAGATATTTACATTACAATTCACAACAGTAGCAAAAGTACAGTTACAAAGTAGCAGTGACAAACAGTTTGTGGTGGGGAGGTCACCACCTCCGGAGGAACTGAACCAAGGGGTTGCAGCTTTGGGAAGATCGAGAACCACGGCCCTAGACCCTGTCTTAAAAGTTAATTAAGGAAACAAACACTCTTCTTTGAGCTTATAGTAAGAGACTGATTCATAATAGACATAGAGATAAAATATGCATATTTATGTGGGAGTGAGTTAGGGTGTAGGCTATGAAACTAGAAAGAGGGCTATGGGAAGACGAAAGAGGGTTGGGAGAGGGTGATAGAATACAAGAGACATGGAAGTGTAAAGGAATTACTGGGGGTGGAAGGGTGCGAGGAGGGGAGAGGGGATTGTCTAAAAATATGTATGAAAATGCCATAATGAAGCCAGTGACTCTGTATGCTAATTAGAATAATGCATAAAAAATGGAATAATAGAACACTCTAATTATACAAAGGAAAGACTAAAGAGGCTCTTCCCTAGCTTGATTGATGATTGGAATCCATTTTTTTCCTTTATGAAAAGAAGTCCCATATTTCAGTGACGAAGCTGCTTCTAGCTCCCTTTTCTCCTCTAGCTGGTGGGGCTTTGTGACCCATTTCTCTTCCTTCTCTACTAGATAAGTAAGAATAATGAATCAGCCCGCCGCTTTCCTAACTTGATGAGGATAGATAGGGTGGCAGGTTTTAATCAAATGCAGTCCTGGCAAAAAATAAATGAGTGCTGAGAGATCATTACCCATGCTAGGCAAGATCTATCAAGGTAAGGCATCCGTCTTCTGAGGCCACAGGAAGGAGTCCTGTCGGAAGCGAAGAGTGAGGAATGATTCCTCAGGACTACAAAGACCTTGGGACTCTGCCACCTTGTCTTCCTTCCTTCCTTCCTTCCTTCCTTCCTTCCTTCCTTCCTTCCTTCCTTCCTTCCTTCCTTCCTTCCTTCCTCCTTTCTTTCTTTTTTTCTTTCATTTTTTCTGTTTTTTTTTTTTTTTTTTTTTTTTTTTTTTTTTTTTTTTTTTTTTTTTTTTTTCAGACAGTGTTTCTCTGTGTCGCTCTGGAGTCTGTCCTGGAACTCGCTTTGTAGACCAGGCTGGCCTCGAACTCACTGAGATCGGCCTGCCTCCCGAGTGCTGGGACTAAAGGTGTGCGCTACCACCGCCCAGCCACTTTGTATTTCTTGAACCCCTATCAAAGGCTCCACAAGTGCTTTCTCTAAGACTTCCTGTGATGGGACACACACTTTTCCTCACTGTGTTTTGTTTTGATTTTAAAAATTTTTTGAAACAAGGTCTCATGTGGCTCAGGCTGGTGTTGAACCCCTGATTCTCCTGTCTCTAGTGCTCAGTGCTGCCATTACAAGCATATACCACCACGCCTGGCTCATAACGTCCTGGGAAGGCTTTGCGCTGACTAAGTCCTTATTCATAAAGTGAGCTCTGATCCTGGCCGAGCCCACCGTTGGAACAGCCCTGATCCCTGGCACCTTGCTGACTCCTCTCGGCTTGTCCTGCTGCCTCTGCTCACTTCCTTCTCCTGAGACTGACTTTGTCCCATGCCCCACCTTCATTTCTATCTTAAAAGTCTCACAGCCCTTTCCTGTTGCTGTAACAAGATTCCTGGCAGAAGCAGTTTAAGGAAAAGAGGGTTTGTGTGAATTCATGCTTTGAGGCCTCGGTCCACCACGGTGGGGAGTTCATGGCGGCAGGAAGGTGAGGTAGTTGGCCATGCTGGACCCAGAGACAGGAAGCAAAGAAAAGTGAATACTGGTGCTCAGTACTCCAGCCACCCCACCTGTCTCTGTCTCTCCTCCCTCAGTGTGTACGTATATGAGTAACGTGTGTGTGTGTTTGTATGGGTGTGTGTGTTTGTATGGGTGTGTGTGTTTGTATGGGTGTGTGTTTGTATGTGTGTGTGTGTGTTTGTATGTATGTGTGTGTGTTTGTGTGTGTGTGTGTGTTTGTATGGGTGTGTGTTTGTATGGGTGTGTGTGTTTGTATGTATGTGTGTGTGTTTGTATGTGTGTGTGTGTTTGCATGGGTGTGCCCAAGGTTGTGTGACTTGTGAAGGTCAGTTTGGTGTCTGCTTCAGTCCCTCTTCATGTCATCTCTTTCTTTGTCTCTTTGTTTTTGACATGGTGTCTCTCTATGTAGTTTTGACTGTCCTAGTGCCTCCAACTCACAGAGATTCTCCTGCCTCTGCCTCCCGAGTGCTGGGGTTGAAGGCACATGCCACTGTGCCTGGCTCCATGTCTTCTCTTGTGGGTGACAGGGTCTCTTACTGAACCTGTGCTCCTCAGTTCGGCTAGGACGGTTGGCCCTGTGAACTTCAGGGATCCCGTCTCGGCCTCCCCAGTTCTGGGGTTGCCGGCACTCAGCTTTTACTCAAGGGCTGGGGATCTGGAACCATGTCCTAACGCTTGCAGAGCAGGCATTGTACCAGTTGGGGGATCCCAGCCTCTCTCTTTCTCCTTTTTATGCAGCCTGGCATCCCTTCTCATGAATGGCGCTGCTCACATTTAGTGTGGGCCTTCTCAGGAAACCTCATCTAGAAACTCTCTAAGAGACGTCCCAGATGATCCTGGATTAGGTCTACTTGATAATCAACAGGAACCGTCGTCACAATTGTCCTGCATCGCTAATGCCACTACCCCACCCCTG
The DNA here is from genome assembly GCF_004664715.2 of Peromyscus leucopus. NCBI lineage: Eukaryota > Metazoa > Chordata > Mammalia > Rodentia > Cricetidae > Peromyscus > Peromyscus leucopus. Next base: position 46,851,824 of record NC_051078.1, on the reverse strand, counting down.
CTGTAAGATGCAGCCCTGCCTGGGGGCGCCTAGAGGGAGCCACAGAAGGGAATGGGGCCTCACCTCACCTTGGCCTATGCCAAGGCATGGAGCTTCCTGGGTGGTGGAGTCGATGCTGCAGTGGTGCTTGTGGGAGGCAAGGGAGTCACTGCAGACAAGGTCCTGCTACCTTCAGAATAGTCCCCGTTCATTTGGTGGCAGCAGTGACCAAAATGACCTCATCAGACCAGTTCAGAGTTGGTACACTGTTCCTAAATGCTCTGCTTTTGATGGTTTTATGACTCCTCTCATGCCTTTCTGAACTGGCCAGAGTTGCTTGCTGTGGGCGGCAGTCCATGACTCACACCAGTACTGGCTGAATGTGTAAGTCCTGTAGAGATCACTCTAGAGCACAGAGAACCATCGCCCCCTCATTCTAGAAGTCATCCTTCTCTTACTCTTGCCCTTAGCTCAATTAGCTTTTTAATACAATCACATCATAGTTGGCTGATTTTAAACTCACTGGCCAACTGAAACCCTAGCAGTTTAGGGACAATGCTTAACTAAAGGAATATTGAGCAGAGTGGATTGCATGTGTGTTCTTCCTATCTGGGTGACAGTATTTTCACTGTCCTCAGACGTGAGCTTTGAGGGGGAGTCCTTTCAAGGGTTGAAACCGCAGCCATTTGTTCCCCTGACAAGGAACAAAAATAAGGACTGGTCATGGGGAAGGGCCTTCATCCCGCCCACTCATGCCACAACACCAGCAGCCAATTTGAACCAGATCTTTCCTTCATCCTCCTCATCATTCAAGGCACTTCGACAGGAATGCAGAAGCCACAGCACCTTTGCTTCTTCCGTCCTGACCCTCCCAAGCATCTCTCCCACTCCACAGCTTCTGAACTCCAGAGAGTGTAGACGCTGTCTCCTACCAGTCAAAACGAATCAGAACCTTCTTTCCTTCCACACCAACCCTGAAGGAGAAGGGCGAATCAAAGCAACAGAGGATGGGTGCTTAGTGTCGTGGGGAGGGTGGGTGCCCTGGGTAGAAAGGACAGCACGGTGAAGTTACAAATCTGACCTAGAACCAATGTCTGAGCAGGGAACGGGAAGGCAAGAGCAGATCATGGGTGACTAATTCCTTAGGCTTAACCCGACTGAGAAGGCATCAAGGACTTTCTCAGATGTTCAGCTAAGATGGCCCCACTGCCTATGTCAGAAAGCAAGCTCCCAACAACACTCATATTGAGTCTCCAGAAAGACCAGGTGACAGGACAAAGGCCATAGGTAGCCTGGCAACAGAGATGACCCTCTGGCCTGTACACCCCAGGCCTTTGCCTAGGTGTGAAGTGTGAACGTGTGGCCTTCGGTCTAGCAGCATCAATGGTTTGCGTTGTCACAGGGCTCTCAGGGCTTGGATGCATACCGAGTCTGTGAAGCCCTACCCTACACCACCAGCGGTAGAAAGAACTTACAGTCCAGATGAAAGCCTGGTTAGCCTCAGTGGAGGCATCCTGGACCCCAGGGATTACCACAAAACCAGGGTTGTTAGTACTTTCTTGTGACGCTTGCTACAGGACAAGGGACCCAAGTCAGTGCTTAGGAGACAGAATTGTGTTCTGAGAGTGAGGGCCAATCAGCTGCCAGAAGCTCAGCCATCTTATGCTTCCTGAGAATGTAGCCAGGAGGATGCAGTGTCATGGTGCTTGCCTGCTTGCCTGGCGGAGGGGGGCCCTGCGTTTGCTCTCCAGCAGCACATGTGAACGGAATGAGCCAGGGATCGAGAGAGTATTTAACAATAAAAAGGAACAAAGTAGCTATGCTATGAGTCCTGTCATCTCAGCTACTCACGAGGCTGAGGTAGGAGGATCCCAAACTCAAACCCAGCCTGAGCTACTTAGTGAGGCCTTGTCTCAGAATAAGAAAATTTAATACAGAAAATGAGGCTGAGGCTGTGGCACTGTGGAGGATCCCCTCCATAATATGAATGAGGCCCTGGGTTCAAGTCTGGGCCCCGAAGAAAGAATAGGAGAGGGGGGAGGGAGAAGGGGGACGAAGAGGAGAAGGGAGAGGAGGAGGAGGGAGAGGAGGAGGGAGAGGAGGAGGAGGAGGGAGAGGAGGAGGAGGGAGAGGAGGAGGAGGGAGAGGAGGAGGAGGAGGAGGGGGAGGAGGAGGGGGGGAGGAGGAGGAGGGAGAGGAGGAGGAGGAGGGGGAGGAGGAGGGGGGGGAGGAGGAGGAGGGGAAGGAGGAGGGAGAGGAGGAGGGGGAGGAGCACACACTTGGTACTTACTGTATGACTGTTTATATAACATTCTTGAGATAATGGAGATATAGAAATCTTTTTTTTTCTTTTTTTTCTTTCTTTCTTTCTTTTTTTTTTTTTTTTTTAAATTTTTTTCATAAAGTGTTCTGTCTGCATGTATGCCTGCAGGCCAGAAGAGGGCACCAGATCTCATTACAGATGGTTGGGAGCCACCATGTGGGTGCTGGGAATTGAACTCAGGACCTCTGGAAGAGCAGCCAGTGCTCTAAACCACTGAGCCATCTCTCCAGCCCGAGATATAGAAATCTTGGTCAGGTGTGTGCTTGCCAAGGATTGGGAATGAAGTGCCTGGAGGTACGTGGGGCTGGTTGATGTGAGGAAAATAATTTTTTTCTATCAAAGATAGCTAAGCCCGCCAAGAGTCACTATCCCATGAATCTTGGTGTATGCAAAGGCCCTGAAGCATCCCCCGGAAGTTGATGGCCTGGAGCAGCTGACCTCTTTCTGCTTCCCTTCATCTCTTTTGTGCCAATCCTTTAACACTAGCCACACGGAATGACTGTAGGGAAGAGACGAAATCTCCACCTGCTTTAGAATGAAAACCGAGTGAGCCTCTCATGCCGGTGTGCTTGCTGGCCTGATTCGGTCCGGGAGCACCCTTTTCTCAAAGACATTGCCTGGCTTAGCTGCTTGCCTTGGCTTGTGTGCTTCTTTGTGTGCCACCGAGGACGTTTGCTTTTAACACTGGGAGGGCAGCAGGAGGCAGATCTTCGTGGCAGTGGCGTGGTGACTGTGGTGGCGTCTATATGAATCTACATATGATGTCACAGAACTAAACACACACTGTACCAATGCCAACTTCCTGGTTTTGTAAAGCAGACATACCTAACTTCCACCACTGGAGGAAGCTGTGGGGCAGGGACACAGGACCTTTTTGCCATTTCTTACAAATGTATAAATGAAGCATGAAGGGAACCAGCCAGTTGAAAACAAGATGGCCACAGTGTGACTGATCTAGTGAGAGCAGCCTTCAGAATTGAACATCCCGGGACCTTGTTCTGAGGCTTGTGTTTGGCTTCCTGCTGGGAGCCTGTTTGACAAAGACATCATGTTACTGATGCATTCCAGAATGTTCTATCACTCTGAAGGGTGCTACCAGGCCTTGAAATACATAAATGCATTAAGGGAAGAGTCTAGACTCACAGGGCATCAGCTCAGCAGATCCTTGTTTCAGAGCTGAGAAAGCAACTCCGGGGTATAGAAGAGGCCTGACCAAGTCTCCAGCAGCTGGTGGCAGAGGCAGGGCCAAGGGTGAGCCCGCCTGTCACGCCCACCACCCTCCCCTCCTTTCTGCTCTCCATTCACCCTGGAGGTTTAAGACATTAAAATTCAGAACTCATCGGAAGGTTAACTCTGAAAAGCAAGAGCCAGAGGAGCAGATCAACATCAGGGCATCTTCTTTAATTGCCTATTCACGCAGACAGATTGTCTTTTCTTATTCGGATCTAAACTTGGAGATGTGTCCTTCTTCAGGGCACTCGTTATCTGACGCCTCATCAGGAATGGGAACTAACGTGCAATTTGATTGCTGAGTATAGGTTCTATTTTTTTCCTCCTAAGCAGGAAGTTCAAAATCTACTGTGTTATTTTTAAAGAGGGTGGAAAAAAAGGGCGGGGGGGGGGGGGGGAGGAATCATAATAACTTCCTCAGAGGCCCAGTCCAAAAACACGTACTGCTGGGCCTCAGCTGAGTGGGGAGAACCAGGGGTGGTGGAGAGGCTAAGCCATTTCTCAGTGGAGGGGTGAGGGCCACGCGAAAGGCAGCGAAGGACATACGGGGCTGGGGCTGGTTCCATGGGGACGGTGGTCCCACGTTTTTCTGGGTCTGATTTCTATCGGGATTCACTTGAGGAGCTTCCCAATCCTGAGTGACAGGTGACCCTGGTGGGTCAGGGCTCTTTTTAGTTTTTTGTGGAGCCTGGAACATGAGGCAAACACTATGGGAGTCATGAATGTAATCCTTATCTCTTTGAGTGAATTTGGAAGAATTAATTAATATTCAGAAAGTTTCATATTTACAGGGAAGAAAATGAACTTGCTTATGTTGACCTAACCATTTATTGATGACTGATCATGTGAGGCAATATGCTGGGAACAAGAATTATAAACAAGATACTCAGTTTTGGGGGAGATTCCCCACATCCATTAGAGTGAGCAAGAAAATCCTGGAAAACTGCAAGGCATCATGGGAATTGCTTTTGTAGAAAGTTCTAGAAACAAAGGGCAAAGGCATTGAATGTTCTTTTTCTTGTACAAATTGTCGATTCCTTCCTCCCTCTGCTTAGTCTTAGGAGCTTAGGAATGCCTTCTTTCTGCTGTTAGCAGTGAGGGACACATAGGGCACACCCCTTCATCTTTCTAGCATCATCTACTAATTATAGTGAAACTTAACATTTCTGTCTTTCCCACTTTCTTTCTTTTACCTTCCTTCCAAGACCATGACTCCTGAGCCCAGGTTGGCCTCACTTACAGGTAGCCGAGGGTGACGTTGAATTCCTGATCCTCCTGCCTCCACCTTCCCTAGTGCTAGGATTAGAGGTGTGTAGTAGTACACCTGGTTTATGTGGTGGCTGGGATTTGAACTCTGGGCTTTGTGCATCTTAGGCAAGCACTCGACCAACTGAGCTGCATCCCCTAAGCCCAAGTTTTCCACAGAGGACAATGGTGATAAGTTGTCCAGTTTCAGTGAGCCAGGGCAGAACCAGCTTGGAAAGAGGAGGCTCTCAGTCTTGTGCCCCTGAGAGGGACCTCAGTGGGGCTGTCAGCCCTGCAGCGTCTCTGGCGGACAGGGGCAGAAAGGGCATGAGAGATGGAGGGAGGAGGCACCAGTCCTGCAACCTTCGTGGGTGACTCAAGGTGTCCTGGGTTCTGAACGCAAATCCTAGGCTGTCAGGAGCTCTTCCCTTAGACCCTTCGTGCACACATCCCAGGGGAAGTCCTGAAGGCCATAACAGGTCCTGCTCATGGGACTCTCCACCCTAGCTGGAGTAACATTTTTGCCTGGGGCTTTACATGAAAAATCAATGTGCCACCCACAAAGAGTCAGAAAGAGGAGCAAACTGCATCACGGAATCTCAGGGGTTTCTATCCAGTTCTGCCCTTCTGTGTTTCCCATTTTGGTGAGTGGTGGGTGCTCACACCTGGTTTCCCAGTGGGGCGAGGCTTCTGCTTCGGGAAAGATGAGTGGTATTCAGGGATAGTACGTCTAAGACCTTGGGGTTGGGCCCAAAAGCCAACATTGGGGCCCCTGTGTTAATCTTGCAGGAGGGGTGGAGGGGCCACCTGTCCTGTCCCTCAGATGCTGAGGGCCCCTGTACGGGCTTCGACCAGTGGCAAAGCCACTTGTCACACAAAGATGGTGGTGTCTTTAAAACTCACTTTAATTTGCTAAAAGGAACGACTTGAAGAGCTCTTCACCCAAGGCTGTGCAGAGGGGGAAGCAGATCAGAAATGGTGGGCCTCCTGTCCTGGCTGGGATGTGTCCCCTCTCCCCGGACTGCTGAGCAGAGTGAGCCACCATCACGGGAAGGGGCGGCCGGCTCTTTCCCGGGCTGTGCCAAAGGACCTTCCGAAGCTGGCTGCCCTCTCCTGCTACGGAGAATGTCAAATGTCCTCCACGTGCTCATATGTGAACACGTGGTCTCAGGCTGGTTGTATTGTTTGGGAAGGTTGAACCCATAAGATGTGGAGCCACACTGGGTGAATGGGCCTTGAGGTTTTACAGCCTGGTTCTGCTTCCTGTTAACAGGCTCTCTGCTTCCAGACTGTAGATGCGACGTGGTGGGCGGCTTCCTGTTGCCAAGCTTTCCCCTCGTGATGGGATGATCCCGTCCAACTGTGAGCCAGGGTAAACCTTCCCTCTCTTGACTCCTTCCTGTCAGGTGGTTTGTCACAGCATACAGTGTAGCTCTGTGGGTTAATGATGGACACAACTCCACAGGGGCCTGGCTTGGGCCAGGCTGGGCAGCAGAACCTACCAACCGGGGACCTGGTTTGACTTCAGTGATAATGGCACCCAAGAAGAGATGTCCTTTTTTAATCCTCTGTCTCCCAAAGTGTCATCGCAGCCTACCGAGAACGCCCAGAACTTGGCTCCCACAGGCAAGGTCTCCACAGTAGACGAGAGGTACCACTGCAGTGGCCTGGGTGGATGTATCTATGGCTCCTTTGATGGAAAGGAAGCCTGGGGAATCACTCAGTGGTGTGTACAGACCCTTCCAGCCCTCCCACTGCTATCAACATGCACCCTGTCCTCTATGCTGCCATCCCTATCCTCCACATTTTCTGCAGAGCCACATTCCAATCTCTTAGCTGAGGGAAGACCCCAGGCTTGAGCTAAGGGAGGAAGCGTTCCTGTGTACTACACAGAGGATGCAAACCATGGGAAATAATTTCTTTTAATGACAGAGAAAGCACACCAAATCGTAACAGAAGCCTGGGTGGGAGTTACCAATGTACAGATAAACACCTGGAGGTCTTTCACAGAGGACATTCACAGAGAAGTCAGCTGGGTTGGAGAGCAGCATCCCTGAAGACAAGCGCCAGTGTGCCCCCCGTGTGTGACCTGGTTGTCACGTCAACAGTTGTTCCCTTCCTCACTTGATGGTAGGGCTGGGTAGGCTCCCAGATGACTACATGGAAGAGAGGCCTCAGGGACTTGTGTCACAAAGGGGTGACGCTGAGGACAGGCTCAAACTGGGTACCTTGCACACCACACCCGTGAAACAAGACTGGACATGGGTCCTTGACAGGAGCTGACGGTGTCGGACAACAGGCGGAAGTTCCAAGTTCCTTTAGACTCTAGGGTTTGGCGCAACTTCCCAAAAGCATGCTAGGAAAAGGGTTTATCAACAAAACTTTGCCATCCCAAGAGATAAAAGTCACCCTCCCAGCTTTTACCGTAATGTGTCTAGGATTCAAAATAAAGAACAAGAAGCAAAAAGGCCGCAACTCAAGAATTATTTGGAGTATTGTGGCACTTTACCAATCTGGTTTGCATATATATATATATATATATATATATATATATATATATATATGCATATATATATACTCACACACATATATATGTATATATATTATATGGCAGAGTAAACATAACCCTGCCAATATAAACTTTCCTCATAGATAATTGTAGACTGTACACTCTCGGAATGCAGGAAGTGTCAAGCCTATCTATCATATATTTTTCATCTTTAAAAATAATCTAACATAGTCATACTCTCTGGCTAGTAACAAACTATGAACATCTTCTGAGAATACAGATAAAGCTCTGAGATTAATAGTAAATTCTCTGACGTGCTTCCCCAACCCCTATTCAGTATCAGAAATGAACATATTCCTGTAAAAGCATCCCCAGAGCCATTCATAATCAGGAAAAGAAACAAATAGGTTTGTTTCACCAAATGGGCTTTTAGCACGAAGCAAGGGAACGTATTTACTTTGGCAAAAGAAAACAAATCACAACATGATGTTTTACAGGTCTGGGACATGCAAGTGCATGTTTGTTATGTGGGGGTATCCTAGTCTCACCCTAAAACCACAATCAGCATGCAGGTTATTGTCAACTATTGGATTCGAGACAGAGATATTTGGCAGTGCACCTCTTCTGTTTAGCCATGATCGAATCACTAAGGCAGGAATATGTGACCTTGTATAGTATCAGCAGGAATTTTTCGGATGCAAGTTTACACGGCATGAACCTGCAATTTACTGTCTAAAAAGAGAAGAAAAGAACCCCAAACACAGATTCCCTGAACACAATTTAGTTGAAAATGAACAGTTAAGCTCTTAGAAATATATTTGAAACTACGAGACTGCTCTGTTTGCTATACATGAACATTTTTAAAAAGTTCCCACCCCTAAAAATTGGCCATGTGATTTCCTCATGCTGAGCGACAGCATCAACAGCTAGCCACCAAGGCTGATGCCTGAGCAAGGCTAGCCTCCAAAGTCATTCGTGTGCCACGTGATGCTTTTCAAGGTTGCACTGTTGAGTTTTTCAGCAGTCAACCAAGAAGCAGAGGGACCTTTAAGCCTTGGTCCATCTGTTAGACCGTGGTCCTCGGCAGTGGGTGTCCATGGCTCCTGGGCACTTTTCATCGGAGGTGGCTTGGCTGCTGTGAGTTGGCCTGCAGATTCTGGACCCCGCTACAATCTAACCTGCAGACTCACGGAAGGGTCTTCACTCAGGAGCACACAGAAGCCAAGATGGCTGACTGGACAGCGGCTGAGGCAGTGGAGGCAGCTCCTTGGCCCAGCAGAAATAGACGCCAGGGACAATTTGTGTCGTGTGGTTTTTATTTGTGGAGCCAATGCAGGAGGGAACCAGAAATCTTGCTTCTGGGAAGCCTTTGCCACACGGAGGCATTTCATACCACGGAACCCTTGGAGGACGACAGGTGGATGGACTGAATCCTAATGGCCAACGTCCTCTGTAAGTCCTGAAGCACATCCTGGCCCGAGCCTTCGCCATTTTTGTCGTACAGGAGCTGCTTGAATGCTTCATTTTCGATGAGGACCATCATATTCTTAAGAAAGTAGCCTTCACAGTATGCTGAGAGCTCTGTGACCCCGAGGAACTGTGGGAAGAGGAAAGGAAGCGGGTGGTTACTGTGAAATGATGATCACTCACTCAGCTGCGTCAGCCTGACGCAGTCCCACCTTCCTAACACCAGGCTGTGACTTTGTGTCCCCTACTAATGGCCTGAAGGCCCTTCTTCTACCTCTTGCCTTGTGCAAGCCCAGTCATGTTTTTGAGCCTCAGTTTCCCAAGCTTCATCATGGGTGGGGTAGCCTAGGAGTACTGCTTAGGACATGGATATACATAGACTTTATGGTCTTCAAGGGATCTGAGCAGGTGGAGCATCAATCAGAGTTGGTGTCCTATCACATACACTCACATACAGGCACCGGATGCTTCAGCTGGGAGAGATTCTAGTATAGAGGTCACTCTTTCAATGTGAGTCCTGCTCTTGGGTGTCAAGGTACAAGGCCTCATTCTCTAGGTACGGAAACAGAGGCTAAGCGTGGCCTTGCTCTTGGAGGCTGTTTTGTAGATGAGTGTCATTCCACACAAGTTAGTGTAAGTGGAAGGTAATACAACATACTCTTATGCATGGAATCTGTTAATACTAACTGAATGGACACTATAGACTACACCTGTCTATCATCTCCACACAACTATCTACAGATCCACATGGGACTGAAGCTCTCATCTCTCATCTTCTAGACAGAGGTTTGTAGACCATAGCCCCCTGGGCTAAATTTGGCCCACAATTTGTTTTATAAATAAAGTTTTATTAGAATATAGTCATGCTATTTGTTTTCTACTTATGTATGATTGTCTCTGCACTAGAGGTAGAATCAAGTAGGGACAAACAAAATAAAACATTAAAACAAACACCCCCCCCAGGCCTGAAATATCCTGCAAAGTTGAAAATAATTATCTGCTCCTTTACAGAACATGTTTGCTGATCTTGTCCTCTGTTATATTTTTCAAATGAAAAGATCATGTCTTACTAATTTCTTTTCCTTTTTAAGATGGGGTCTCATATACCAGGACGAGCTCAAACTTTCTCTGTAGCCAAGGATTGTCTTGAACTCCTGATGGTGCTGCCTCTGCCTCCAGAGTGTTGGAATTACAGGCATGAGCCACTAAGCCTTGCATGTCTTACAAATTTCTTTATTACATTCTGATGAGTAAGGTCCTAGTAAGGAACACGTGTGTTAATGAACACCTGAAAGACCCCTGTGGTCCCCAGACCCTTGTTCTTTCCACCACAATACTAGAACTGGATCAAACTTTTCTATAGTTGACGAAGTAGCTTGTCCTCTTTTTCAAATACAGAGACAACCTGAAAGGACTATCAGAGGCCAAGGACCAAGCAGCTGGATGAAAGGACCATTAGAGGCTCAGGACTGAGCTGCTGGGACAGCTTCTAGGGAGAAGAGATGCTAACCCATGCATTGATGGGCTGGCTTTCTCATCTGTCTGGATCCCACAGCTGACTCAAGCGCTTTCCTGAAGCACAGAGTGTAGCTGGAATGTTTCTCTCCAGCTCCCGCCAAGCCCCGGCAGTCCCGCAGACCACTTATAAAATAAACACACAGATGCTTATATTATTTAAACTGGCTGTGGCAGGCTTCTTGCTATCTAGTTCTTCTATCTTAAATTAGCCCATTTCTATTAATCTATACCTTGCCACATGGCTCGTGGCTCACCGACATCTTCACATGTTGCTTGTCATGGCAGTGGCTGGCAGTGTCTCCTGACTCAGCCTTCCTGTTCCCAGAATTCTCTGCTTGTCCCACCTATACTTCCTGCCTGGCTCCGGGCCAATCAATATTTTATTTATACAGAGCGATATCCACAGCAACAGAGGGGATGCTGTGGGGGTCCTTGCTAACATCTGGAACTTGGCTGTTAGCATCTAAATGCCTGCAATTCCTCTGGCTCAAAGCAACCACCGCTTTCCTGCTTTTCTGCTTATTGCACTACTGTCAATCCTCAGCACGATGGGTCAGTGAGGAATCCCAGTGGCTGGAGAACATCTGTTGAGGCTGCATCGTCCAGAGCTGAGTGAAGCAGTGTACACACCGGGCAGGCGGCGGCTGGCCCTGCCCTTCCCTCATGCAAATATCACAGACACCAGTGTTGATGTTGGCCCTACTCCAGGATGGGATCTTGGAGGTAAAGCTGATGTCTGTCAAAGCAGAGGCCCTGGCCACAGGGGTGTCCTGTGGGGGAGTCTGCTCCCCTGCCACCCAGGAGTCCTTGCCTGTATTTCCTGCTGGAACTCACGGCATCACTTCGCATTATTAAATCCCGGTATGTGCAGCTGATGCTGCCAGCTAAGGAGCCTCAGGAGACTGGACCAGGACTTGCCGAGATGAAAGAAAAGTCACAGAAAAGCTACCTATGGAGGTCGGGTTTCTGGGGCAATTCAAATTCAAAAGGGAGGAAAAGAGGAAGACACTGGCTCTCCTCCTGAGCACAGAAGGCCTCTCTGGGTGGTGCCATTATGCAAGGCAACCCATTAAGACAAGACAAATGCTGCTGAGCTGGGGTACAGGTAAAGCATGCCAGCCTCTGGGTCAAAGCACAGGCATGGAGAGTTCTAATCCACGCTAACCAGAACACCGTGTGTGTGTGTGTGTGTGTGTGTGTGTGTGTGTGTGTGTGTCTAGGTGTCCCAGAGACACGAAGGAGAATGGTGTTCTCCCTTTGTGGTAGTTGCGTGAGAAGTGTCCCCCCTCCCCAGTTTGGGCATCTGACCACTTGGCCCCCAGTTGGTGGCGCTGTTTGGAGAGGGTTAGGTGGTGCAGTCTTGCTGGAGGAAGTGTGAAGACACTTTGAGATGCAAAGCTTCACACCGGTTCAGATTCCTTTTCTTTGCTTCAGGCGTGCTTTTGAGAGACATGAGCTTTCAGCTTTCTGTTCCCGCCATCATGCCGGCCTCTTGCCGCCATGCCTCCCCACCACAGTGGACTCTGATCCAGCTGGAACTGAAAGCCCAGATAAGCCCTTTCTTCTATAAGACTAAGCCTTGGTTGTGGTGTTGTATCACAGCACAGAAAACATAATGGACACGCATTTGAGCTTGCATTGGAATCAGGAGCATCCCCCCCACCCCCAGAGATTCTGGTTTGATAGTTCTGGGGTGTGACCTAAAGTCTCGCTGCTGCACATGTTGAGACCCACCATTCTAAACTCTTCAAGATCACTCAATAGCAGAGACATTAGCTGGAACCTGATTAGGGAAGCCGAACCAAGAGCCCAGCCCAGGCCTGAGGAATCAGTGATTCTTGGGACAGCAGAGTGAATAACACTCCTGGAGAATGCCACTGCCTGGCTTATTTTCCAATGTTCAGGAAGCAGGGAGGTCATGGAGATGTCGGATCTGAGGCAGGAAAGAAAGGACTATGGTCTGGGGCTGTAATCAGTGGCAGAAGCGACTGGCTGGTGTGTGCTGAAGCCCAGAGGTGAATCCCAAGCAACACAGCACAGGGCAGTGTTGGGGGCGCAGGCCCGCCCTGGTGTCGGGGAGCTCACCTTGGCGTGGCTGTAGATGTCCACACAGTTGTCAGTGTTGACGCTTTTTGCACAGATAATCTCGCAGTGCCGCTGCAGAGCCTCCAGTTGGAAAAATTTAGCGGCAGATAGAAGCTGCAATCCGTAAAAAGAGACCGTTAGAGGCAGAGACAGGGAAGAAGCAAGGTCAGCAAGACTGTCGTTGTGAGCCCTTGGGCCGGTTTGGATGAGAAATGCCCCTCATAGTCCCAGGCACTTGAACACTTGGTTCCCAGTGTGGTGGCACTGTCTGGGGGACGGTTTAGGAGGTGTGGCTTTGGTGGAGGACGTGTGTCACAGGAGGCCTTTCCCTACTCCCAGCTGGCCCTCCGTGCTCTGTGCCTGTGGTTCCAGATGTGAGCGCTCAGCTGCTGCTCCAGCCAGCAAGCCGGGCACTTGCTGCCTCCACCATCGTGAATTCTTATCTCTCTGGAACTGTAAGCCCCAATCGATCTTTTCTTCTTCCACTTGCCCTACTCATAGCGTTTTGCCAGAGCAATAGAAAAGCAGCTAACCCACTCCCCAGGGCACCTGACTGAGGGTCGGGAAGCAGAGATGCTGGAGTATGCAGCAGGCATGAGGTGAGACCAGGGGAACAGGCCCTAGTCATGGAAGCTGCTGCGGGCAGGAGGCATGGTGAAGTGAATCGCAGACGCACCTGTTAGAGCGGGTCAACCTCAAATACCCAACCAGATCTAGCGAGGACGAGGGGGTGTGACACCGATTAGCAGGGTGGGGGCCTCTGTGGTTCCCTGCCTGCCCTGCTGTGCACATCTCCTCTCCAATGTCATTCCTCGCCATCCCACCTCAGGGACCGTCCTTCACCCTGTCTTCCTCTTCTTTAGGGTGCTTCCTATCCAGGTGCTACGCCACTCCCACCTTCTGGGACAGAGTCCAGAGGTCAGGGTCTTCATCCCAGTGGACCATTGGCACACTCGGTTCAGGGTCAGCCCTGGGCTGTGGGAGGCTCCCAGACGCCTACGGAAAGTGACAGGCTGGAGAGAGGCAGTTACAGTTCCCCCAAGGAGGCAGGCGGTGGGGTTTATCATGAGCCTTCTCGTGATTTTTTTTTTTCTATTAAGACACTGTCTCACTGTGTAGCCCTGGCTGGCCTGGGGCTTGCGATCTATTTCCAGGTAGGTCTCAGATCCCTCCCAGGTGCTGGAATTACAGGCAGGAGCCATTACGACCAGCTGTGACTTAAATGCGAATTCATTCACCTCCGTAAAATATCCCACAGAGGGGCTCTGAGGGATGCTGGGTGGGTGAACATGTCCCTGTCCTGGGAAGGCAGCACACTCAACTCCACTGAACTTGAGTGTGAGCTTGCCAGGTGGACCCTCCCCTGCCTGCGCATCCAGCCCCTTTATCACAGTCTCCGTAAACAGGCTAGTCAACGCGGAAAGTAAAGTTGAAAACGCTTACAAAAGGCCGCCTGGCCCCGTGGTGGGGTACAGCATCGAGGAGGGGTCCGGAGGGGCCAGGGCCTCTGGGGTATCATGGGTGGGGAGCTAAGAAGGGTGAGGACTCAGGACAAACAGGGCCCTTAGTGACTGTGAGCCATACAGCACTCGCCGTGGCCAAAGGCGACTAAAAACCTTCTAAAACACGTTTGTAAAACCCTCTCCGACCGAAGATGGGCATTCTACAGGACAGGAAACAAGCTCAGCTAGGTCAAATAAACTGCCCAGGTGACCCAGAGTCTGGGCTGAAGGGCTTCAGGTAGTAAGCTGCCCGTTTCAAACAAACAAACAAACCCACATTATTTAACTAATTAATTGCTTTTAAAAGATAGGGTCTCATTCTGTAGCCCTGGCTGGCCTGGAACTCCCTATGTAGACCAACCTGGCCTCTAACCCATAGAGATCCACCTGCCTCTGCCCCGAGTACTGGGATTAAAGGTGTGCGCGCCCGTGTCCAGCTAGCTCCCATCTTTAATGAGGAAAACGGATTAGAGCCCTGGCTTTGGATGGGGCGATAGAATGGGAAGTCAGGTGCCGTGGGAGCAGCAGGCTGGGAGGGAGAGGATGGCTCCCAGCTCTCACTTCCTGGGTCCCAGAAGGCACAGTAGGGATGAGTCACGCTCGTCATGGATGTAATTGTTCGTAGTAACCACAAGGGGGAGGAAGTCATCCAGGCTACTTCCTGATGGTGCTGTAATGGTCCAAGTGTCCCAGTGCAGGGGGTGCCCAAATTCCTCGGTGAACTTGGCCCTCACAAGCCATGTAAGACTGGTTTCCACTCAGGGCCCCTGGTGCAGCCAGTCTCCCAGGGAAGGCTTCCCTGAGAAGCTGCCTGGCTTGGGAGGACCACAGAGCAAGGGAGGGTCATGGAGCCAGGGAGGGCCACCAATTCTGAAGCCAGATGTAAGGGATGCTGGGGCAGCCAGTAACACAATGTCCTCCTTACCTCCATGATCTCATTGTTTTTGATGAGAAGTGACTCTGGGCCACCGTAGTAGAGATACTGCATGACCAGCTGGAAGGAAGAGGAGACAGTGAGTAGAACCTCAGTCGTACACAGTACCACACCACTCCAGAACATCCCTCTCCCCGATGGGGGACGTTTGCACAGGTTTTCCTGATCACACCCTAAAACCATGGCCCTACAGTTTTCAGGCCCTGCTTCCATGTCTGTCCACAGGACCAAATCAAACCTGAGCTTGTCTCCTCAGGACGGATGAGTCACCCGAGGATGATGACCAAGGGGAGCCAACCTCTCATCCAGTCAGGCTGTGCAGGAGATACAACTTAGAGACCCTGACTTAAAACCTCCTGAAGTTGCTGGGCGGTGGTGGCGCACGCCTTTAATCCCAGCATTCGGGAGGCAGAGCCAGGTGGATCTCTGTGAGTTCAAGGCCAGCCTGCTCTACAGAGTGAGATCCAGGACAGGATCCAAAGCTACACAGAGAAACCATGTCTCAAAAAAACCAAACCAAACCAAACAAAAAAACTCTCCTGAAGTCCCAGAGGGCCACGCTGGGTAACAAGTTCCTCACAACAAGTTGACCAAATGCCGGAGGAAGCTGAGAGGGGCCCAGGGTTTGATATTCACTGATGGTGTTGTGAATGTTCCAAGAGAGGCTGTCCCTGTTGTGTGACTTCCAATGTCTGAATTGTGCCCTAAATTACAGTTTTGCAAATGGGTGTCCTTGAATGGCTGAAGACCATGAATGTATCTGAATTGGTGTAAGCGCCCCACATGACAACCAAGTGTTCCTTTGCACACGGTGCAGCGCCGCCCAGTTTGTCCCAGTCTCTCCAGTTTCGACTGCCTTCCACATGCCTGGCTTTCCCTGGCATTCCCTGGGTTGGCCAAATTTGCAGACTAGCCACGTCCTGTATTGGGACCACACTGTGGTACAACCACCACAATAGGATTGGGAATTTTCTTCAAGTGTGCCATGGCATACACACACCCATACACCCACATATGCCCCCCACACCCACACACACACATACACACCCACCCCAGCCCTCCCATACACATCCACACCCACACATACACATACACCCCCACCCCCCACCCCCCCACGCACACACACATACCCCATACACACACACACACACACAACCCCCCCATACACACACACACACACACACACACACACACACACACACACACACGTCCACACATGCACACACAGGAACACAAATAAATAAAACACTAATTTTGGGAAATGTTTAACACTCTTAAAGAAACTGCCAATTAACAGATACTTCTGTGCCACCAATGGCTAGTCCTGATATACCATGGAATTATGTGGAATGTTTGCACATTTCATTAAAGCAGATTCCTAATTGAACCTGTTTTTTGTTTGCTTGTTTTGAGACAGGTCTCACTGTGTAACAAACAACTTACTGTGTAGCCCAGGCTGGCCTCTATCTCATATTCCCCTTTCCTCCACTTCCCTGAGTACTGGGATTACAGGGGGCTGTCGCCACATCTAGCATGGTATCTGTCTTGTTTTTTTTTCCTTCAAGACAGGGTTTCTCTGTGTAGCTTTGGATCCTGTCCTGGATCTCACTCTGTAGATCAGGCTGGCCTCGAACTCACAGAGATCCGCCTGGCTCTGTTTCCCGAGTGCTGGGATTAAAGGCGTGCGCCACCACCGCCCGGCTGGTATCTGTCTTTTGTGCACTGTCCGCTCTCTCCTCTTGCCTCTGTCAGAACCTCTATCATGTCTTCCAGCCCCCTCAGCCTGGATGAGCTCTCTTCTCTAACAGTGGAGGTTGGCCCTCCTTTGGGTCCAACTCAGTGCTCACCCAGCTCTGTTTCAGGCAACTACTTGTCCACAACTCAAGTGTCAGTCTTTGGTCGTCTGAGACTACAGATGTCTCATTCATCACTGTATTCCTGTGCCTAGCACAGTGCTCGGCACACGGACAGCACACGGACACTCTATTATAGTACTATTACTTGGATACGGGGTCTCATTTGATACCTCAGGCTGGCGTGGAATTCATGGCAATCCTCCTGCTTCAGTCTTCCAAGTGCTGGGACTGCAGGCATGTCACCATGCCTGCCTCAAGTGAACACATTAGACAATAGCATGTGTCCTGTCTGCCTCTCCCTTCCGCTGACTTGGGGTTTTGTGTCTACCTGCCCACCACAGAGGTGGTGACATTGTCTAGGCCTGAGTTGTTCCCCTTCCCGTCCTGCCTCGAGCGCGGGCCTCATTTGCCTGTGAAATACTGTCGGCCAACACTGGGCTATTGCCTTTATTAAAATCAAGTGATTCCTCCAGCACCTTTGTGTATAGGCCAAACCAATAAGAAGAAGAAGCACCACTGTAACGTGCACCCCCCAGCATGGGCGCTCCATTTACAAAGCACTTTTCTATCAGCCATATACATTTATTCAAGGTTGAGCCACGGGCTGAAATTGCCGCATTGGCGGAGGGAGACCCTGGGCTAATGGAGCTTAAATTGGGCCGTCCCAACCCCCTTCCAGACTCCACCAGTGCACGCATTTTCTCTAAGTGGCTGCAACAAGCCCTTATTAGGCCAAAGGGCCTGCACATGGAACTGTTTTTCTTGGCGGCTGCCAACCTACATGAGGCAGGGACTTTTGCAGCCTGAAAGAGGCCTAGCTCCAGGTGTGGCTTCAGTGGATCTGGCTCTTGCACACATGTGATGTTAAACAGTCTTGGGGGAGGAAACACAGTACAGTATCAATTACTAAAAATTCTTCTCCTAAATTTATATGCCAGGAACATATAAAGTGCACAGGCTTTTGGGAGCCTCCTTGTGGGTCGGATTCGGCCTTCCCTGGCCTATTTCAAGCCACAAATGAGGCTCTTCTTTTATGAGCAATGGGCAGGGACACAGACAAGTCCCCAGGGCCCGATAAATCTTCCCTTCCCATTACAGGAACTTGAAGCTAATGTGGCCAGCAAACCTTCCCCATCGGAAGCAATTACAGGCCTAGGGATCCCCCTGAGGCCAGCCTTTGCCATGCAGGACTCTGACAACAAGCCCACTGGGCAAACAGACACTGAGAGCTTCCTCTGAGCCAGGCTCTTATTACTGGAGCCTCCCCAGTGAGGGCGGGGCTTATCAGTCATGGGGTACTTCCTGACGTGTGTGTGTGTGTGTGTGTGTGTGTGTGTGTGTGTGTGTGTGCATGTGTGTGTACATGTGTGTGCGCATGTGTGTGTGCGTGCATGTGTGTGTACGTGTGTGCATGTGTGTGTATGTGTGTGTACATGTGTGTGTGCATGCATGTGTGTGTACGTGTGTGTGCATGTGTGTGTATGTGTGTGTACATGTGTGTGCGCGTGCGTGTGCATGTGTGTGCGTGTGCATGTGTGTGTACATGTGTGTGGGCATGTGTGTGTACGTGTGTGAACATGTGTGCTGTTTTCTGCCTTCAGCTCACAATCCCACTCTAACAGGCCACAGGAGTCTTGCTGTAGGGTCAGGTGATTTCAGAGCAGACTCATTTTCCCAAGGATGTGAGAAAACAATGGACTGGGTTCAGTTTTAACCTCGGCTCTCCTGGGGCAGCTGTGGGAACTCGGGCCACATCCTTCCAAGAGCTCGTGGCAGGGGAGTTGGAAGGATCACGGACACACGGACAGCATTAGCTTTCAGGTTCGAACCCTGGGCCCAGCAGCATCAGAGGCTCTTGACAGAAGTGAGACTTCTCATGGTTGAAAGCCAGGTGTAGGGACGGGACCTAGGGACTCACACGTAGTGTGTTTTCAAGTCATTCTGACCATTTCCAGGGCACCAGACGCCTGTTAATGTCCAGAAGATGCTATAAGGAAGAGTGCCCCGCTCCACGATGGCAGGAGGAGGGAGAGGCCTCATCATGCCCAAGGCTGGGTCCTGCCCTGAGGTTCTGCTTTTATGGGTCTGATGTACAGACTAGACATCCAGGGGACATTTTCAAAGCTCCCCAGGCGATATCAATGTGTGATGGAGACTGGGGGAACAGGAATTCCGTTTTGGTATGGTTTTTACTTAGACCATCTCAGAATGGAGTCCTTGAGGTATGCCACCAGATGGGCGAGGCACAGATCCTGGTTTCCAACATGGCCAGGATGAGCACATCATGTGAGTCCTTTTCACGTGCTCTTCTCTTTGTCTGGAATGCTCTAGCCTTCTTCTCGAGCCCAAAGCCTCATTCTGAGTCCCATGGCTTTGGCTTGGCCTTTGATTCTCCATTCCTAACCCTGCCCCAATGTCCTGGGTCTGAGCTGTTACAGCACATGGCTCCAAAAGGGAGCCCATGTTTGCAAACACCCCACGTACAATGTAGCCGACGGGAAACTTGGGGATACTCCCTCTAGACTTACAAGTCTTTGGGAGAGGGTGTCCTTTACCTTTGGGCTGGGGCTAACAGGCACTGGCCTCCAGTGATTGCTGTAGGGTTGCGGGATGGAGTGGGAGGGATGGAACGAGTGAACCGGCAGTACAGGGGTGTCCCAGGTGGTAGGGACAGCTGAGGCCCGAAGGCCACCCCAGGGCTCACCTGGAAGATGGGGTACTTCACATAGCCGATCTCTATGCAGGTGCTGTCGTTTGTTGGCTTGCTGGAGAGGAGGGCCTTGAACCTGGACAACACAGAAAGATCAAGACTCATCCACACGGCTACGTCTTGCCCAAATGACTCTCCTCCTGACTAGTCTCTGGATCCTGCTCTGAGACACCCCTGGATTATAGCTGTTAGTGTCTATTCAAAGTTAATGACTATGCTTGGAACTCACATCCTTTCCCAGACTGGCCCCTGGGAAGGAACCGGACGCTCTTTAAAACCCCATCACTTTCCAGTGCCAACCCGGGGTCTCCTCCGCAGATGTCAGTCTGTTCTGAGCACCTGCCCTGGCTTCTCTCTTGTCTGGAGCCCAGGATACCATCACCTGTCCTCCTTTCTGTTGTCCAAGCTTTGCTCCAGGGAGGCAGGAACTTCTGTCTTTGTGAGACAGGCGGCCTCGAGGGCATTTAACCCATATTCACTGGGGGAGGGGCTCCCATGGGTGACCATCTGTCTTGGAGATTGGATGCAAAGCCTCTGGCCAGCAGGGACCTTATCAGTGGGACTGGACTTCAGAAGGCAGGGATAGGAGCTAGGGATGGTCAGTTGGTACAGCGGGTCTGGCGTTCATAAGCCAGTTCCAAATAAACTGGGCCTGATGGTGCATGCCTGTAATCCCAGTACGAGGGATGTGGAACAGGAGATCAGAAATTCAAGTTCAACCTCGCTACACAGTGAATTCCAGGACATTCTGAATTACATGAGATTTTGTCTCCCAAAAGGAAAAGAGCAGCAATAGGAACAATCACAGACTTATTCCAGCCACAGCGACGCCGGGGGTACGAACCTGGGAGAGGCTGTGAACAGCAGCACTTTGTGAGCATAGAAGGGTCTTCCCTCTACCAGAAAGGTCACATCAGACATTTCTTTATTGTTAAGAAAATGAGGATCTGGAACGGAAAGGGGGGCAGTGTGTTAGTGAAGGAGGGTGACATTGGGTCTCTCTGGCGAACACACAGGGGAGGACAGGGAAGCACAGTGACCTCTTCATTCCTCATGGGTGACCCAAGAGTCACACTGGAGACAGCACCCATGGAGGACGGATGCATCACTGCCACCCAGCTCAGCAAGGAGATGCTCAAAGCTGACCTGTGGTAGAAGCAGCCCGTGGGCTGGTGAAACGGCTCAGTGTGGGTAACGGCACTGGCTGAGCGTGCGGGGTGACCTGAGTTCTGGTCCCCAGAATCCACTTCAGAGTTGGACATGGTAGCCCTGGCATGTGGAATCCCAGTGCTCCTACAGTGGGATGGGTGGTGAGGGCTGAGACTCCTTGGAAGCCTGCTAGACTGGTGCACCCATCGGCAAACAAGAGACCCCGCCTCAGACACATGGGACATGAGACCTGACGGTGGCAATTGTGCTGTGACCTCCGGCACACCCACACTCTCACACTCACAAAGATTAGAAGGAGAAGGCAGACACACCTCCAGGCAGAGCTTAGAGACCTCAGGGTATGAAAGACCTGTCTGTGAAGCGAACCCACCCATCCTCCTGCCCTTTTCTTAGGCTCAGTGTCCCCCCCCTAGTGGAAGGGGTGTAGAAGGGCAGCCGCCCCCTTGCCACTGGACTCCAGGTTCTCTCCCAGAATCAGTGACAAAGGAGCCAGCCCTGTCTCTTAAAACAAAGACAATGTAGCTAACACTCACTCACTGAGTCTAACAATGGCAGTCCCTGTGCAGGGAGGAAACTGAGACATGGAGACATCCCAGGGGCTCTGCAAGCCAGGATTTGACCCAAGGCATCCCAATTCTACGGCTTGACCCACCAAGTACAAGGTTCCTAGGTATTACTTTGAACTCAGTCATGCAGACCCCAGGTCCTTCTGGGTGGCCCTTGGAGTCAGCCCAGACCTTCTGCCTTGCTAGGAACATCCTCAGCTCCTTGACTCCTATCCTGGTCAGTCTCCACCCAGCAAAAACAAGGTGGCTCTAACTGCCAGGGTCTCGTGGTAGGTCACCTGCATGTCAGCTCACTAGAACTGCGGCACTCAGGGCCGGCGTTCACAGTGCTCGCTGGGGGAGTTTGAGAAGCCACAACGTATCCACCCGCCTAAGCGGTTCTCCTGGACTCATGCTCTGTGCTGGGTGCTCCTCATCTCTATGAGAGGTGCTCCAAACCAGGACCAAAGGCAGAGGAGCTTTCTTCCCTACGGTCATCCCCAAGCTCCTGACCGTTTCTCCCTCATTCCTCTTCATTCTGTTACCGCCCTTGGTCAGGTTACATCATCTTTCCAGACCCTTCTGGAGCTTCTGTTGGTCTCTTTGCCTTCACTCACCACAGGAGCCATCCTTCCTAAAGTCAGATCCCGTCCTGATGGGGCACTAGGATACGTTTGTATTTCATACCACGGGGTACTTGCACTCCATAGCGCAGGACGGAATCTGCATGTACACGCTAAGGCCAGCTTGGCAGGGCAACTGTTAAGTCTGTAGCCCAGGTGGTTCTAAGAAGGGCCTGAGCCCAGATCCCCATTGGATGAGGACCAGTCGGAGAGATTGTCGGGGGAGAAGGCTCAGAACTGTGACTGTCCACATGACGGAAGGCAAGACTGAGCTCTGGAATGGCTGACTCGTTGTTTCCACCCTCCCCATACAGCTTGGGGGCTGGAGTGGAGAGAGGTTTGTGTTAGGGTCTTAGTCCACTGCCGCCTCAGATCCTGGGCCCTCTTAGTGATTCAGTTCCTGTCCCTGATGACTGATTTTTGTGGTGACAGGCAGTGTGGGTTCTGATTACAATCCCCCTCTCCCCTTCTACAAACCTTCCAATAGCTCCCCAGCGCTCCCAGAGAGAACACACTCGTTTTCTTTCCTTCTCTCTCTCTCTCTCTCTCTCTCTCCTTCCTTTCTTCCTTCCTTCCTTTCTTCCTTCCTTTCTCTCTTTCTTTCTCTCTTTCTTTCTTTCTCTCTTTCTTTCTTTCTTTCTTTCTTTCTTTCTTTCTTTCTTTTTTAAGATGTATTTTTATTACTTTTAGTGGCATGTACATGTGTGGGTATGTGCATGTGAGAGCGGGTGCCTGTGGATTCTAACTTCCCTGGTCTGGAGTCCCAGGCGGTTGTGAGCTGCCTAATACGGGTGCTGGGAACAGAACTCAAGTCCTCAGGAGGGGCAGAAGCCGTACACACTCTTAACTGCTGAGCCATTTCCCTAACCCGAGGCCATACTTCTTGACAAGACCACTGTGACTGAGTTCCTTCTCCACCTGTCTAGTCAAGACCTCTGCCTATTTTTAAAAAATACTCTTTTATGCACGTGTGTCTGAGTGTGCACTGTGTGTGTGCAGGAGCCCGTGGAGGTCAGAAGAGGCATCAGGCGCCCTGGAACTGGAATTACAGACAGTTGAGAGTCACCATGTGGGTGGTGGGAACAGGACCTGAGTCCTCTGCAAGAGCACTTACCCATGAGCCACCCAGACCCGCCTTCTCATGGTGCTAACCTTGGAACTCTGACCCGTGTCCCGAAGACCAAGTCCCTTTCACTGCAAGTGAGAAACACCGCACCATGTTTAAGGATTCTCTTCCCTCTCTGGCCATGGGAAGCAGAGCTTATGCTGTGTCTTTGACCCGGCCCTCAAAAATGTTCACGCTAACAAGGTGCCTCACAAGGCACTCATGTGTGGTGCACTGCTGTCACGCTCTGGGAAGGCGACTCTTCGCCTCGACCACCTTTTCATTGGTTGGCCTTTCCAATCTGTCACCCTGACGATCAATATTTCCTGCAGGGCAGAAACACTTGTGGCTTAGGTATACATCGAATCAGCTCTATGCACTCAATCTTTAACTGATAAAAGCAAAGGAATGCTTTTGCTATAGGATAGCAATTTCTCCATCGTTTCATATTTAGAGAGAAAGGATACAGGGAGTAGAGAAGGTCCCAACCCTTATAGGAAAAGGAATCCTTCATTGTTAATTTTTTATTACTCTCTAGGCAACAGGGGATGGGCTTCTGCAATGGCAGGCTCAGGTTTCCAACCTCAAGACAGCCAGGCATTCTCTGTCTTTTCAATTCTGCTCTGCCTGTAGTAGCCCCGGATCGTCTGGATGAAGGCCGTGCCTGCCTGGGGAGTCTCAGGAGCTGGCCCTACACAGTGAGGAATTCTGGCATTGGCAGGGCTTGTCTTCAAGTCCCAGCTCCACTCTGTCTCCTGATGGCAGTCAAAGCGTGGGATAGGCCATGCCTACCTCCTGGGATATCTGAGCGCCACTGAGAGGTGGAAGTCAAGTGTATGGCTGGATCATGTGCAGGTGCCCAGGGAGCATATAAAGTCATCGGCTAGCCTCACTGAACTTCAGAGCACCCACCTCCACTGCTCAGGTATGCCCTGCGTTTTCAATTATAAAAGGAGTTATTTTGTTTTTAATTATGTGTGTGTGTGTGTGTGTGTGTGTGTGTGTGTGCCCACAGAGGCCAGAGGTATTGAATCTCCCTGGATCTGCAGTCATAGGTGGTTATAAGCCACTTGACATGGGTGCTAGGAAATGAACTCGAGTCCTCTGGAAGAGCAATCTTCATTCTTAACCTCTGAGGCAGTTCTCTAGCCCTAACCTGCCCTTGTTTGTATGGTCACGTGTGGTGGTTCCTTTCTTCTCATTATCTCCTAAAGCAGGACGACCATCAGGGACACCTCTGGTTCATTGGTGTCTCCTGCCTTCTCCTCTGCCGTGGAGATGGCGGACTTTACAGCTGGGAGAGTTGCCGCCTTAGTCCCATTTCTTTGATAAAGCACCATGACAGACAGCTTTGGGGAGAAATGGCTTAGTTTAGTTCCCAGCTCCTGTCCACACTGCAGACAGCCAACGCGGCAGGAAGCAGCTGGTCACAGCCACAGCCAGGAGCAGAGAGAGAGAATCCACACGAATGTTCTCCGCTCACCTGTTCCTTTTCACACAAATCCAGGCAATGGTGCCCACCCACATCAACAATCAAACAAAGACAATCTCCACAGACCAACCTAATCCAGACACTTCCTCATTGAGATTCTCTTCCTAGATGGTTGTAATCTGACTGCATCAAGTTGGCTACCAAAGCCATCACAGCTGACAGGGACAGTGGGCTGTCTATCGAAATCTCCTGTGCGTGGGACTCATGGGTCAGCAGCCTCAGCAGTGCCCAGTGTCTGCGACCGAGGGAAAAGGTCCCACACGGGAGGCACTGCGGTCTCCTCATCCGCGTCCTCTGTTGTGTTCTCCAAAGAGATTTACCGCCTGCTAAGGGAGCTCTCGTCTCTTGGGCCTGGCTCCTCCGCTCTGCCTCGTGATTGCCCTCCACAGTCCCACAGTTTTGCTTCCTTCCCACCCCTACGCTCCACGGCTGTAGCCTGGCATACCCGGGCCACCACTCACCCAGGCGTGATGTCTGCTTCCTCTTGATCTCCGTGAGCTTGGGAATGGGGTAGGGACCGTAACAGTGTGTGAAGATGACGCACAGCTGCTGGCTGATCACTTCATTCTGTGAAGGAAGAAGAGGAGCTGTGTGCCAGGGTGCCAGGGTGGTGCAAGCCAGGCTGTCACCACAGACACCTGTCCCCCTAGGCAAGAGGAGCCCGTGCATTTACTATATGTCCCCCAGGACAACAGACATTCAGTTTGCATTTACCACGCCTGGACTGACCTGCTCTGAGTCCACTGCTGAGTGCTTAGGAGATTTATAAAAAACATTTTCCCATCTCACCCTGATCATTTCCTAGCCAAGGGAAAGCAGGCTTTTGTAGCTCATGACTAGAAAGCTTTCACCTCCAATCCACCTTTATCCGTACTCTCCAATTCTGGAAGCAGCCAGTGGCCCTGAGCAAGCAGCAGAAAGCCCTTTTGGTCCCATGACTGCGCCCCACAAGGACAGGACGAAAGCTTCTGATTCAGCTCTGTAATAAGTGGATTCTAGGGCTCAGGCATTTTGGATCTGGGAGTCATCAGTTGAATCACTTTTCAATAAAAATAAAAATAAGGACGGCGGAAGGCAGTTCTGTGCCTCTGAACTCCAGCTGGCCGTGGCTCAGGGAGGACGGAGACTGGGCCGAGTGACCTTCGTCCTAGTGTTTTGGTTCTTTTCCATGCCAGTCCTTCCCATTCACTGCCCTCCACGAGCAGGTGTGCAGGCTGGGGGGTGGGATGTGACTCACAGCATTCTGCTGCTTTACGTTGGGCAAATGGCTGAAACAGGGGCTAGGCGAGTATTTACAACCGCCGTGGTTTGACTCAGTGTCCCTCATGCGTTAGGGTGTGGCCCCTTCTTTATGATACTATGGGGGAGATGCCTAGACCTTCTTGAGACCCTGCAGGAAATCTGAGGTCCTTGAGCATGTCTCCTCAAGGGATGATGGACTCAGGCCTTTCTCTCTTTGCCTCCCGGCTGCTCCTACCGCATGCTCTGCCCTGGTACATTGTCTCACCTCTACCCCAGAAGCCATGGACCACGGATCTCCAAAACTGTGAGCAAAACGAACCTTCCCTCTTTTAAGCTGATTGTCTCAGGTGTTCTGTTTTAGCAACACCAGGCTGACTAACACAACAAAGTACCAAAAAAGGAAGGTTAAAACCCACTTTGTACCATTTCTCTAAAGATAAAAAACTGAAGAGTCTTAGAAGAACAGAATGAGATCCTCATTTTTTTCTTTCCATTTCCCACAAGTGAGTGTTGCTGTTTTTTTTGGTTTGCTTGCTTGTTTGTTTGTTTGTTTGTTTGTTTATTGACTGGCTTGGGACCACAACGATGCCAGTGATTCAAGATATTCTCACATTTAATCCCCAAGGCAGGACATAGCTCCTCCAGGTGGGTAAAGAAAATCCAAACCCTTCTATCCAAGTGGCTAGATCTCAGAAGGCAGTGTCAGCTGGGACACATGACGAGAGGGGTCGTTAGCGGGAAAGGAAGAAGGGATGGTGGCCGCTCCCAAGGGTGGCATGGATGATACTTTAAGAGCAAACACTTTGCCACCTCACCCTGCACCCACGGGCGAGCGAGCAAAGTGCTTCCCCCCATGAGCAGCACTAGAATGCCCTGGGAGCTGGCGAGGAATGCAAATCCCACCCTTTTCTTTCTGCCATTCTTTCTCATTTGTGCTTGAGACAGGGCCTAACTATGCAGCTCAGGCTGGTCTTGAACTCAGGATCTTCCTGCCTCATTTTCTAGGGCCTGGCATAAGAGGCAAATGCTTCCAGACTGGATCCCATGCTTTTAAAAAACAGCATTTTCTTTCTGGAGCTGGGCAAATCCCGGCAGCAGGGTGTGCGTGAGTGGGGGGCATCACTGGGTAGGTGACAGTCAAGGTTCCTTTCATGGCAGCCTCCGCTGGCCATGACATCGGCAGATGTGGGGTGACCTTCCCATTGGCTCTGTGGGTGCATACCAATGTCTGTTTTTGTCATTCAAGAAGATAAAATGACAGTTCACAGCGAAAGGCACCGCAGGCAAACCCAGGGGGAAGCTGAGGGAGGGGCAGGGTGACTTCACAGTGAGATGTGAGGTCTGCAGCAGCCAGGCTACCTGGATAGGGATCCTGGCTCTCCTGGATCCTCTAAATGGGTCTCAGGGCCATCATTTCAAATGGGAGATGGTGATAACACCGTCCCTCCCTCCGGGGCTCCTTGTGAGGTGTAGAGTATGGAGTGGCTAGAACCCCCGGCACACAAAAGTGCTCTGCAATGGGTGATTATTATCATTAAGGCAAGTCCGCACATGGAAGGGAGAGTCTGGGAGAACTGTGAGGGCTGCTTGAGGACACAGAGGAGAGAGAAAATGGGGGAAAGACAGGCCTAACTGGGCTTTGATGAATGGATGTGGCAGAAGGGGGAGATTGCTAAGCACACATTTGTCCTGCTCTGGTGTTTTCTCTGAAGTTGATAAATTAAGCAGTTTTAGCAAATGGTGTTTACATTGAGTCCCGTTTTCAAGGTTTTTCACAGAGATGGTTTGAGAGTTCCGCTGTGAGGATCTAGGAATGTCTCTGGTGACTTCTGGATGCTTTCAAGATTTGGTCCAAAATTCACTTAGTGGCTGTTTGTCACTGGCAGCCATTTGATAGGTGCAAGCTTAGACTGAGGCGTTGCTCAGAGGCTTCCTGTCCAGCACGTTTGCTGATTTCCCTGCTTTGATTGAGATTTTTTAAAAAAAACTTTCTGTGGTACTGCTAGTTATGGTCCAGTGTGGGACTTGGGACAAACACCTGCTTCTTTGGGGTTTCTGAGATGCCTGATGCTGGTACAGAGTAGCCAGAATGATTTTTTTAAATCATTGAAAAAGAGAGATTTATTTCCAAAGAGGCCTCCAATAAGTCTCATGACAAAGGATAACAGACTTTTTTTTCTTTAATTTAAACAATCATATTCTTCCTTCTGTTGATGGAGAGATGGAAGAGGCGTGCAATTTCCTATTCCTCATAATAAGCTGCATGGTTTAATATACTGTATCCCCTCTGTAATACATGTTACAATCTGATGATGCTGAGGACAGTCAATAAATGCTAGAACTGAGATAACAGGATGAAGGACAAGCTATGAAGGGAGAAAATATCTGCAAACCATACGGCTGACAAAGGACTAGTACTTAGCATATATAAGGAACTCTTAGAATTCAACAATTCAAACAGAATAAACAGTTCAACTAGAATGCAAGAAAACGATGCAAAGAGAAATTTCAGTGAAGAGAGTATGCGGATGTGGACCAGTGCATGCTTGGGGAATGCTTGACGACACTCTACCTTTTCCTTGAAGGTCAGTCTATGTGATGTCATACCACACAGGTAAGGGTTTCCATGGAACTTCCTATGAAAGCACATCAGCCCTCTCTCCTCCCTTCCTTCTTGGGCCCGCCCCTTCCAGAGGTGGAGCTGGCTGCTTTGTCTCTGGGTCACCTCTCCTGGGTGTGCAGCACAGCTGCCGGGGAGCAGGTTTTGGTCCACGTCTGGCAAAGGCCTTTCCTCCTTCCTGCCCCCCAGATGTTCCTGCTAGGGCTGTTGGTGACTTTCATGTCCTTCCACCCAATGACTCCCCCTTGCTGCCGTCAGACACTGGGGTGCTTGTGGGAGGCTCCTCTCCCCTGAGCCACCAGATGAGATGACACACGTGGCTTTTTGGGTGGCCTGGGAGACCGGGGAGCTTGGGGTGCTAAGTGTGTTGTGTTTTGGGGCCTAGGGATGACTGATTCCATCTGACAGAAATCCACCGGGCTCTGCAGTTACAATCTGGGGAATTTTCCACATGTGTGTCGTACTTCAAAGTGATGTTTACCCAAACAAACAAACAAAAAGCAAAAGGCAAAATTTCTCTGTAGCATGGAAAAAAGTCAAAACCAGGCAGGTCAGAAAACACGTGGCTATAGACACTGGGAATGCACCCAGTAGTGCCTTTCACTGAGGTGGTTCTGGGTAATTCCAGGTGAAAGCCTTTGATCCGTTTATTTTAAGTTGGAGGGGGGAAGGGAGGGTTTGCTTTTGAAATGTTCCCTGCAGGTTCCACTCTTTCTGAACTCACTCAGGCCCACTATACCAAGGCTGGCTCAGTAGTGCGGACGGACGGACGGACGCCACACACAGCCAGCAGGGGCCACACACAGCCAGCAGGGGCCACAGAGGCTGGTGTGAGGACGGCACTGACCAGGACAGCTGCTGAGAGAGCTCTGGCCCCAAGGCTCCGAGATGCTCTGAAAGCAGGTGGACCGTGCTGCTGGTGGGCTGACTGCCATCAGAGAAGGCAGTTCTGTATGCCCCTTGCTCTCACAGTGAGCAGCCCGTCAGCCTAGCCCACACACTGTGGTTCATAGGCCAGTTTCTCCTGAGACTTCACAGGCTCCATGTGGACCCTGGAATTCCACAAAGCCTGCCCTGGGACAGAGTGATCACTCCAGCGCGGTCACTTAGCTGCTTAGCAGTTGGGTGAGCCTGGGCAAGTTAGTTCCCATCTCCTCGCCTCAATTTCCCCTTGTTTGTTAAATGGAGATGAATTTAGGGTTCCTCCAGAAGTGCTTGTAAGACTGTAAGATTTAAGCCCTAAATATGCTTAAGTTAGTGACTGGCTTGTAACTAAATTAAATATATATTTTAAATTAAATATATATATTATTTTAAGCTTGGAAAAAAGCTTCATTTATGTCTTGAGACATAATGAAGTTCGTTACAAAAGGGTTCTACAGACAAATGGATCTGGGAAACACCTTAATTCCCTTTGTGAATTTCAGGGCACTGAAGAGAGAAGTGTCATAAGGCAAATGTCACCCTGAGGAGAGGAGACGGTACCGTGACCCAGGTATTCACAGCTGGCTGTGCCTGCTGCTGTCCTGAGCTGGTGTTTGCAGAACAGCCTTGGGGAAGCTTTGCAGAAGGCCCTGTGCCTTCAGTGAGGCTTTCAAAGCCACTAAGAAAGCTTCTGTGTGGTGTCCGGGAGGAGTGGAGGGACACTGGCATTTCTGCTTTGCACTCCCAGCCACCTAGAGGCCTGTGTGATTATCAATCCATTTACAGACAGGGAAATTGAAGCAGGGCGGGGTTTTAAGAAGCTTAACTGGGTCCTAAGGCTAGTAAGTGGGAGAGCTAGGATTTGAACCCTTGTAATTTGGCTCCAGAGTACATATGCTCAACCACTGTGTAATATGAGCCCATGCACTTGGGTGATCTGGTGGCTTAGGGTATGAACTCTTTAGAGCCTCTCTGGGAGATTGGTCCGCCCTCGTGCTTCTCATGGTCACAGTGCTGAGGTGTTTTCTAACGGTGTTCCCTGGCCTTTGGCTGTTGACACCAATGGGTGTCAGGGAGCAAGTCCATCAAGGCTGTCCAAAGCCAGTACTTCCCATCAACACACAGAGGGGACTACACACTCCTGGCAGGGCCTGGAGTGTCTTTTTTTTTTTTTTTTTTTGGTTTTCGAGACAGGGTTTCTCTGTGTAGCTTTGTGCCTTTCCTGGAACTCACTTGGTAGCCCAGGCTGGCCTTGAACTCACAGAGATCCGCCTGGCTCTGCCTCCCGAGTGCTGGGATTAAAGGCGTGCGCCACCAACGCCCGGCTCCTGGAGTGTCTTTATGATATTCCCAAATGGATGACTCTGCAGAGATTTCATGGAATGATCTCATGAAACCCCAAGAGCAAGAGTGATGTTTAGAAAGAGATGCAGAGACGTGGCATTCCTTTGCTGGGAATGGAGACCTTGGTAGGGGTGAACCCCAAGGAATCAGAATGAAGTTCCCCTGACTGGCCCTCCCATCAGAGGTGTCTAATGTTTTGATCCTGTGATATGATATCATCTATGCATATGTTGGGCTTCATTCATAGTCACCCTGGGATGCATGCAGCCTTTGGGCTGCATGTTGGGCATGTTGTCAGTCTTAGCTTTCCAGAAACCGTAGCAGAATATTGTCCAGGGATGGCACCATTCCCCTCCTCTGACTTGATCCTCACCCTTTGGGCCTGGTCAGCACCAGCACCGTGGGGATGCCCCCTTAGCCCCTTTTGAGTCTCACATTTTCTTAGCCTGGTCCAGGGAAACTAAACTAGGTTTATATGCTTTTAGAGCACACGTGTTAGTATCATCCCCTGGCTTGAGAGCAAATTCCCTGAGTCAAAGATCCCTAACCTGCTCTTGTGCATAAATGCCTTGGGATACAGGAAATGCTCAGCCGAAAAGCTGGCCCACAAGTGATTGCGCAAGTAGCTGTAGCCAGCCGAGATGCACTCGCCACCTGTAATGGTGATGTAGGGATGTTTAAGGACCTTTCGTTCCCAGCAAGGGACCGTCCAGATCTATGAGCCTCCACCCTCACTCTCTGCTGCAATCATAATGGCCTCACCCCCGCCACCCCATTGTACCTTGCTTGCTTTTAAGATTTCAAACATCAGGGGCAGGCCTTGGGTGACGAGCTCCTCCGTGTACTCTTCTTCTTGAATGGTCTTGAACTCCTTGAGCAAACACTGGATGAGAGGCCTGCGGTGCTGCTGGAAGGCGATCCGCAGTGACTCCAGCCACGTGTGCAGAGTCCACGGGACACCTGCATGGGGAAAAGGCATCGGGCCAGGTGGGAGGGGAGGGCGGACGAGGGGAGGGCAGAAAACAACCAAGGAACAGGAATGTTTTTATCTGGAAGTTGGCCTTTGTCTAGGAAGTTACCAAGCTATGAAACCAAGGGACCAGCCTTCAGTGAGCACAGGCACTTTCGGAAGGGGAAATTCTGCTGCTTATACGTGCTCCTCAGACTATTGAGGGTGCATTTTACAGTACCAGTCACTGCGGAGAACATTTTAATTACTCATTCTTATGCATCTATGCCTCGGAGTCCACTGTCTTCCTACTACTCACTGGGGAGGGGAAAACTCGGGGGAAGAGGGAGTTTCAGAATTAGATGATGTAACCATACTCAGATGAGGGCTGAGAACAGTGAGACTTGACCATCCCCTGTCACATCTAAATCAATGGGAGGGGACCATTGCTGACCCCCTGTGTGAGACATTGCCACCTGCAGCACCTCATCGTGTCTATTTCCTTTAACAAGGTCTCCTAGCAGATGACTGCCATAACATGCAGTGAGTGGTGAGGAGGGAGAACATGCCTCACCTGCTTTGTAATGAACAGGTAGATTGTTCTGAGCCCCCAAGCTTAATCACTCAAAATCACTTGTTACTCTCAGGGTAACAGCATACATTTCCTATGTACTAAACGGTCCATCTGCCAGAGCAGTCACCTCTCCAGAGCAGTGATCCAGTGGCTTCTATTTGTTTTTCAGCCTGCCATGAGAGGAACCCATTTCCATGTCTCACTGTTCTCTAGCCTTGCCACTAGATTGATGCTAGGTTAGCCTGGATCGCCAGACACACCAACGAGACAGCTCTGGGCTAGCTCACTGCAGAAAGAGCTGCTGCTCTCCTGAAAGGATCCTGTTGGCTCAGAGGAAAAGTCCTGGTGAGGAGGCATTTGTCTGTGTCAGTGGAGTTCGGTGTCCTATACAGTAAGTCTTCAAGCCCTGGGAACCACCTGGAGTGATTGTTAAATATACAGATTCCAGCCTTTATCCATCCAGACCCTCGACAGCAGAGCCTCTGGGTGCAGGGCCTGGCAATCTGTATTCAGACAAGCTCCCCAGGTGATTTACATATCTGGTTCAAGGTCCAGGGTTTGGGAACCAGGACAAGGTGATCCAAGGTAGGACCTCAGGGCAGGCAGGGTGCTGCTGTCTGTGGGAACAGTGTGGGTGTCTTGGCCTGGAAATGTTCTCACAAGAGAAGGAAAAGCTCCCTAGGACCCCCTGATGTGTGTGTGTGTGTGTGTGTGTGTGTGTGTGTGTGTGTGTGTGTGTGTGCATGCTGTGTCCAGTGGTGAATAGTGCCCAGACTGACCTATACTCCTGATATCAATTGTGACATCCACGTAGCCATGCTCAGCGCTGTGATACATGGCCTCCCTCAGGGCCCTCAGTTTGGCCTTGCTGTTGCGGCTGGTGCACAAGGGGGGCGGGGTTGTTTCTGCCAGGTCTGTCCCCTCAGCCAGAATCTCCTCCAGGGACAGGATATCGCTCTTCTCCTTCTCTGGCTGAGCGAGCAGTTTGCGGAACACATTCCTGTCAATCATAAACCCAGAGAGGAAGACACTCAGAACGGAGGTGGCTGTGTTGGGGCACGGTAGGGGTCAGGAGCTGCTCAGTGCTGCTCACTCAGGACCAGGAATGAGAGGATGGTTCCCAGATGGTGGCTTCATGGATGACAGGCTTTGGGGATGAAGGAGATGGTGGGGTAGGACTGGCCATGTTTCCCGGGGGACATCTTGAGGCTGAGTAATACCCAGAAAGTTCTGGAACTCTGCCTTTTTGAGCATTAGTCCGGTGAATTTGCTCTCTTTGGGCATTGTGTAATAAAATCTGATAGGGTGGAAAAAACCTAGAGAGGACATGAGCCAACAAGAAGAACTCTGTCATTTTTATGTGAATTCTTCTCAGATCGTGGCAGTTGACGTGATGTACTCTGACCCATACCGGCCAAGAGTGACACATATCTCTGTGGTTACAGATGGCTGAGCGTGAACAGAACATGGCAGTCTGTATGCACATACAGTGCGGGAAATTGGCTCTTAGCAGAAAGCTGTGAGTGAGGGTGCTCTGGTCAGGCCCTGAGCCTGGGCTACCCCACTTCCACTAACCCCTGAGCCCCACATCCAGAGAGAGAATGGGTCTGGGGGAGGCCTGGGAATCTGCATTTTTAACAAGCACCACTTGGGACCTGGTGGCCTTGGCCCATCCTAGCCTACCTGTGTCCATGGGCTGCGGCCTGGCTGAAAGAGTTCATGTCACCCTGGGGGGTTGTAGAAATTCCATTCCTGTACATGGTTCCTATCAGGGGATCCGCACCACGCTCCAACAGCAAACTAACCAGCTCAAAATTCCCTGCAAGCCCAGAGAAGGGGGTTTCGTAAAAGAAGAAAACAAAAGCCAATCACAGGTACATCAGAGGCCACATCGGAGACACCGGGGCTGGGTTCGAACCGGCGACTTACCAACAGCGGCGGCGAGCTGGAGCGGAGTTTCTGAATAGTTCTCCTCACCGTGCTCCACTGAGCCTTCTACCTTGGCTCCAGCATCCAGAAGGAGCTGCAGGAAAAGAGTGGCCACTGAGACGTGGAAGGGCGTGGTTCGTGGGGAGGCGTCAGTATACTGGCTGACATCGGTCAGGCACTAGTGTCCCCTCCCCCAAGGCCGGTGACCTTGTACACTGGACTAGAGGCAACTTTACCTCAGAAAAGAAGCCTCTCGTCTTTTAGGACCCCAGACTACCCACAGCATGGTCCATGCACAAGGACATGTTACTCAGTTTGCTAGAAGGGCTGCCTCTCAGGCCCCGGCCTGGACGTACTGAACTAGTCTGTATTTTAACAGGCTCCCCAGGGCGTCCTTAGGAATATTAAGGTTTCTAGAAGCACTGAGATAGAAGCATCCAAATGCTGAAAGTCTCCATGGTTGGGTCTGTGTCACAAGCCTCAGAGGGCAACTGATGATCAACAGGGGCTCAAGAGTTATGACCGACCCCAGGAACATGCTCGGCCAGCCAGGCTGAGCATCCCTCCCAGACCCCTCTGGATGGCTCTGAGGACAGGGGAGGTGTTTAGTTCTCTGGACAGTGAGATCTGGTAATGTAGCAAAAGCTGCAGAAAATGTGCTTCTCCTGCCTTCATTCGGTGCCTTTGCTGAGATACGCGAGCTTTTTAGAGGAGGCGGAGGCGGAGGCGCTGTCCGTTCACCGCTCTCAGTGAAGGTGCTGTTGCATGCAGCATGTAACATGGGGGAGAACCCACCATCTTTACTACCCACCTCCTGCTACCCGAGAGCACATCCCCGTGACTGCACCTGCTGCTGGGATGCAGCCTGACTACCAGCAGGTTCTGTCTGGCTTTCAGCTGTTCCGTTTCCTGAATGAATGGCTGAGGACCCCATTGTCCATTAAGGGATTCTGTCTCCGTTCCCCAGATGCTATCAGCTCCCTTCTTTCTTAGATTCCCCCCTGCCAAAAAGGGGCCGAGTTTGATATTCTATAAGCGGAAGCCAGCGCCAAGGATGCTACATCACACTCAGCCTCCTGAAACGCCGCTATGGGTCTGTCTTGAGGATTCCCATAGCCAGGACACATCAAAGGTTCCTGTGAAATGCCAACACCGCTGAGCCGTCCCTGCCGCTCCACTCTGCTGCACAGAATTCAGACATGTGGGCCACATCAAAGAGGTGGTTCTCACTGTCTCTACACTCACTGTGGGGCTGGAGAGGTCCTGGACTTAGATGCCAAGCTCCCTCTCCCGATGAAGTAATGACCGAGTTAAGACCGAGGCTACATCAAGTCTACCACAGTGAGAAAAAGTGAGAACAATACTCCCAGGATCACAGATACAGGCATGCCACCACATTTAGAGCTGTTTCAGAAGACACGGAATCTACTGTAGACCCCCCGGAGCCGATCCTCAAGAGTCAAGACTCACACCAGCACATTTTTTCAAACACCCCCTTGTTGATCTGGATGCTTCTTCCCACTGGTTGGAAACCACTGGCATCTACAGAACACTAGGGTCACACCTGAGGGAAAAGTCCCTCCAGGTACTGATCCCGGCCAAGTCTTACGGTCATGTTAAGATAAGTAAAAGGAGCAAGTCCACAAAATAACAGCTGAAGTCTCACCTCAGAGCAACCAGAAAGAACTCCACAGGTCTGTCACTCTGTGTGTGAGGCTGCCTGTGGGTATGCAATGCTTTCATATTGGTTAATGCTTGGCCAAATAGATGCTGAAGTATGATAATTTCATTATAGAATACAGATATGCTACATTGAATTGCAATTAACCAATATGAATAACTCAGGGAGATATGCATGCTGGGAGAGATTAAGATTTGCATCATGGAGGAGGTCACAGTTCACGGTCAGATGTGGATAGGGAAATACGTTAATACCTGAACTACAGGAATATGTCCATGCAACACAGCAAAAGTCAGAGCCGTCCAATGGCGGGTCTCGGGGTGGACGGATGGATATTTATGAGGAGTACTGACAACCTATAAACAAATTGAAGTTATTTTTAAAAATGTGACCTTCACAATATTTAGGCTTGCAGATTCTAGCCTATCTGTGGCCAGGCACACAGGCTAGGAGAGTACCAAAAAGACATCCTGGCAGGTGCCTTGGGAAATGGTGGTGACGTTGACTAGTGATTTCCCCTGTTGAAGGCTCCAAGCAACCTCTCATTGGAACTGGGCACTGGTCTTGCTTGAGTGTCTTGGAAGAGATGCTGGAGCAGCCTTCTGGAAGCAGGCCACTGGAGGACTGTGTTGGGGATGTTATCAATGGGGGCAGGGAAAGGTTTTTGAACCCGTGTTCTCTGTGTCTTCACCGTCCTCCTGAAAAGTGTTAGTGTTTGTTCACTCATAGGGATGCTTTGGAAAAGTGGCTCCTATGAGCCGCCTTCTCTGACCTTCTGTTTCCCTCTTTCTGCTTAAGGAGAATGGTGGGACAGGAAGGGAGGTAGCCTGAAACATCACTAGCAAGCTAGCTATATTTCAGATCCTCAAAGGGGGTGGGTGAGGGTAGATCTGCTTCACGCTTCCACAGTAGAGAAGACAGTCATTCATTTGAGAGAGGATGTCCCTGACACTCTGCTCACAGGTCACCTTGGCGTCTTAGTTGAAAAGGGTCCTCATGTAACTGGAAACACAGGCACAAAACCTGCCCTGAACATACCAAGAAGTAATGAGAGACCGGGTTTCAGGATGGAGAAAGGCCTTGGATATACAAAGCCGGGACATGGTTCAGAAGCTGACAGCTGGGGACTTGTGATATTACCACCACACACAGTGTTCTCCCCAGCATTCCTGGGGCATGTACCCTTGGCCTGAGTGTCCTTACAGTAGACAAAGGCACTGAGCGAACCCCATCGGAGGGTCTGGAGAGGATGATCAAAGAACACCTCTAGCTGAGGACCTTGACGGGGTCTGTGATGCTTGGAGACCCATAGTAGGGTGGACAACTCGTGTATCACTTGAAACTTGTTAAGATCCAAAATGAGTTTGGATTCAGAGCTATGTTTGCTGTCTGCTTTCCTTGGATGAACATAAAACTCACCAATAATTCAAAAAAAGCACAGGGCAACACTGAAGGGCATCTAATTTTGAAGCAAAAAGGTTTCCTGGAGTTGCTGATTGATGGCTGCGGCATGCCAATCTCCTTGACATCTGCAACCGCCAAGTGCTGGCTGGGCAGGCAGGCCTTCAGGCAGCAAGAACAAAAAAGCGAGGATCCACTTATTTTGAGTCTTGGGGTGGTTTGGATTCTCAAGCGTGGCTAGTGCCTCTGCGAGGTACAAACCACAGCTGGGTCCCCCTGCTAGGCATCATCCCTCCCAACAACGTGTGCATCATTCTTCTCCATCTCATAAGCTCCACCACTTCTCCAGCTTTGAAGCAGGTCAGAACTTGAACCTAAGCCTGTCAGAGTCTAAAGCCTTCAGGGAGGGGAGCTTCAATTTCCAGCCTGCTGTACTGTATCCCAGCAGCTTTGAGACAATTTATCCAACAAAGTGAGTCAGTGGGCCTGGGGGTGGGGGGAGGATAGAGAATGTGAGCTATCTCAGCCCAGGGAGTCAGGCCAGCATGTGTCAGGCATTGGGAAAGGGCTGGAACATGGGAGTTTTCTGCCTCATCCCAGAAAGGATGAGTCAGGAGCTAGGAGCTGCTCAGTCACCATAAGCCAGAGCTCCCTGTAGCTACAGCTATTGTTTCCAATGAAGCACACGCAGGGGTAGCTACTTGGGACTTTGGGACCTCAGGTAGGACACAGTCTGCCAGGTGATTTCACCACGACGGCAGTGGCAGTCACTGAAGGGGTTGAGGAGTAATGTGTGAGGGTGACTGGGAAGGGAAAGTCTGGGCTGGCAGGGCCTGCAGCCCTCCGCACCCTCACCTCCACATTCAGGTCAGCTCCGGCATCCAGCAGCATCTGCACCATCGCCTCGTCCCCACGGACGCAGGCGTACATCAAGGGGGTCATGCCCTGCGGTGGTTAAAACCAGAGATGGAGACATTTACAAGGTGGCCGTGGTCAGTCGACAAACACATGGAACGTCTTACTGGTGGGGGACTCAGACCCTGGCAGGACAGAAGAGGACATGTGGAGCCCTGTGACGCGCAGGGTCACAGCCTTCCACACTCTGGAAACTACAGTGGAGGAGTGAAGGGAGACATCGCCCTTCAGCACCCATCTTTGCTTAAGTTGGAGGGTTTTCCTGAATTTCATGGTACAGCAGACCTAAGTGTGTCTTTAAAACAAGCGGCTGATTGCAATGGGGGATGGTGTGGGGGGGAGGGGGCTCACAAGAACTTTCTGGATCCTGCAGTATCAACCCTAAGCTATTTAATCACAATGAATACAGTCCTTCACAATATGACAAAGTGTCTTGTTGCTCTATATGGGCCTTGGGTCAGACAGAGTCAAGGGTAACTGGACGACAACCTGGCGCGTGTGGCAGCCCCCGCTGACGTCTGCCCTCACAGCACCCTTTACAAGCCGTTAGGAAAACCCTCCCTGCTGACTCCTGCTCATCACAAACTGAGCACCACAATCGACAGAAGTGGGGACGGAGGTCTGCACCAACAGGGTTGTGAAGGCAGCTATTCGGGAAAATGTTCATGCTACAGCCTCAGCTCACACCAATACAACCTTCAGTTTTACCAGAGATAGCTAGCAAAAATTTGTATCCATTTCTAGGCATAAATACAATGAAAAATGTCACGCAAGAAAATTACTCCAGCACTGGTACCCTGCAATTGAAAACACTATAAGCAAAATTCCAAAGTCAATGACAAACTGAGATGCATTTGTTACATTAAAGGACTTTGTGCCTAATAGAGAAGAAATTCCTCTAAGTAAACAAGAAAATAGTAATAATGGCGATGAAAAGCAAACAAAGGAAAGCAGATTAACAGGGAATTCATATGTAATCAGAGGGTGTGCAAAGGCTAGTCAGGTTCCCAGGCGGCAGGGTGGGGTGGGGGAGTAATGAAGTCTGAGAACTTAGGAAAGCCTGGTACATTTGAGACACCACTTCCATTTTAAAGAAACATTTCCCCAAGTAAATAGAGATTGGAACAAAGATTTGTATAAGTATGTTTAGATCAACATTATTCATAAACACTTTAAATATCTGGCATTGGAAAGATAGTTAATGAATAAACACTGTAATCATTTTATACAGATACTAAAATCAGCTTACAAAAGAATATCCAATAACATCATAAGGTATCTGAAATATAAAACACTGAAAAAAAGATGTAACAAATTCCTGGTTTTAAACAAAAGATTCCTATGATTGTGTTAGGGATCCTTGATGTTCAAGAAAATGATTAGTTGCCATTAAATAGTCCCATCTATTCTCTTCATGGAACTCTTCGCAAGAGCTGTCCATGGGAGAAACAGCCCCGCCTGTCCCTTGTAGCTCTTCACTCGGGGTTCACACTGAGAATGGCTGCTTTCTCTGTCCGTGACTCCACCCCCTTCCCAAGGCGCCTCTGCACCTTGTGGGTGCCTCTGATGTACCAGTTTCAGGATCTGCTGGGTACTGCCATGTCTGGGTGATGCCCTAGGGTCCCAGACTGACTTTGGTGTCTCTTAAACTTAAGAGGACAGCAGACGGCTGAGTTCTGTCTTGTGTCAATAGCAGACTGGCAGAGAACTGACTTCAACATGCCAGCAGAGACTGAAAGGCTGCAGAATCCTAAGAACAAATGGTGGTCAAGCTAATGACATTATTTCCTTTCCGGAACAGGTCTATTTTTCACTCTTTTATTTTAGGTGCAACAATCATGTGAGATTTCCATAAAGATGGACAAGTCTATTTTTATAAGATAAAAAAAAAAACCCAAAACATTAAAAAAAAAAGAGAAAAAACGGGGAGGGGCATTATTATTATTATTATTACTATTATTATTATTATTATTATTATTATTATTAATTGTGATCAGCAGAGGGAGCCCGTGTCCCGCCCAGCCCCAGCACTGAGGAGGTGAGGTGCGGGCCGATTGGTACCTGTTCGCTCATGGTGTTGATCCCGTCGGGCCCCAGCAGAGACACTGCCTGCTTCACCAGGTCGGTCCGTCCGCAGTTCAGCATCCGGAAGCCCAGGTCCTGCTTGAACTTGGCTTCAGTTGCCACTGCGTCCAGCTTCCGAGAAGCGCAAAAGCAGTCGTCTGCCCTGAGGGAGCGAGAGATGGTCACATGGGTGCAGCCGCTTTTCCCAGGGTCTGGTCCCTGAGGGCAGATCTCCCAGCAAGCCCCAAGTTCCCCCTTTGCTTTTCCTGCAAATTGTCAGTTCTAGGCTGCCACTTAAAAGAGCTGTCTCCTGGTGGCTCTGAATCCTCTGTCCTCACTGCAGCTGGGTCTGGTACCTCATCTGTGCCAGCAGCATTCTCCGCTAAGAACCGTTATGCAAATGTTTATGGACTGTTTGTATAGGTCAGGTCCTCCGCTAAACATCTTAGGCGAATTGATTCACTCAGTTCCCACATAACAGAAGGCATAATTCCTATGAGGATCTTTAAACCTCCGGGAAACAGGGATAAGGAGTCTTCCTGAGGCCACTACATCTGCAAGTGACAGAGCCTGGATCTGAACCAGAGTCAGTCTGTGTGTGGAGAGCCAGTCTTTGGATCTACGGTGCCACCCGTCTCCCGGGCACAGCATCTACTGTTTGCTTGTTCACTTTTCGGACCCCTCACACCATGCTGTGGACTTCTGAGCAGGCATTTGTCTGTGTCCATTCCAGTGACTGACGGCATTAAGAAGTGAGAGTTGAATGGAACACAGGACGGAGTCCCTACGTTCGAAATAGAACAAGCCAGAGCACTTGTCAGACGGAATGAGAGATGGCAAGGTGCTTCAGCAAGCGAGTTCAGGGAGAAAGGTGAGGACGGGGAAGGGAACGGACGGGAGAGGGTGATACGGGCCTGTGTGCAAAGGATATTACTATCTTCTCCCAGTGAAGTAGCAGTCATTCCATCACGCCACTAAGCACTCCTGGGGTGCCCGTTTGGGTCACGCTCCCCTCTCTCTAGGTGTCACATCGCCATCCCTGCTCTGGAAGCCCGCAGTCTGGGGAGGGAGAGGATGGGCGCAGGCCATAATTCCGTGTATCTAATACAAAGTGTTGAGGGTTCAGAGACATTATTTCTGAGTGAAATATGTTGTGGGACTGTAAACCTCTCTGCACCACACACCCCCTAGGGGAGCTTAGGCTTCCTAGGAAGGTGACCCCTGCGCTGTGATTATAGTGATGGGGAAGGAAATCGAGACACAAGTGCTTTGTGCAGGGCCAGCAGGAGCAAGGGTCCAGAGGAGACATGTCAGGCTCCCACAGGGGTCAGTGTTTCTGGGGTTTTAACCTTTGTGCGAAGTGTGCCAGGAGCTGAGGGAAGTGGGGTGAGGCCACAGAGACCCTATGGCTAAAAGGTGTGGCGGAGACGGTGGAGGAACCCAGGGCCTCGCTTCAAACATGGCATCAGCATCCTAGACTTTTGGACTGTGCCTTATGGCTTCTTGGTCCAGTGCATGTGGGCTTTGAACTTGGCTAGAGTTGCCAGATTAGGCAATCTACAAACGCTAAATCAACAGTCATGGGGCATCGTTATATCAAAGCTTTATCCATTGTTTATCGAAGACAGAAATTTAACTGGGTTTCCTCTTTTCTCTTCTGAAGAAGGGCAGAGATAAATATGTGGAGAAACTCAGAATCCCCCACCTTTAGTGTGGTGGCAGGGACTAATGGTCCCCAAAACTGCCCAAGGAAGCTTGTGACACCAGAGTAACAGGACAAGACCCTAGGGTGCAGATCACAGAGGCTTCCAGGGTGAGTAAGTGTGTTATTCTAAAGTACCAGGATCGTGTGTGTGTGTGTGTGTGTGTGTGTGTGTGTGTGTGTGTATGTGTGTGCAAATCTCCGGCAGTCGACTTGATCCATTGCATGGACAATGTTTCTTGTGCTTATGCTATCGATGCTGGAAGCGGCTGCTTTGTGAAATCACGCGGCTCCCATCCTGGGGAAAGGATGTGGAAGGAGGGCAGGGAGGGCTTCAGGCTGGTTCGTGGCATGGCATGGCTGTTGAACTCTTGAGCTCGTAGTAGCTGTGGCCACCTGTTGAAGATCTGTACAAGCCTGAGCCTGTCACCATTTCACATGGCGGGAGGAGGGCTTCGTGATGACCCCCCACCAGCTGAGGACTTTTATGTAGTTAATGGTTTCCATGTTTTCTCTAGTGGTGTAGCCACTGGTAATGCACCCATGTTCCTGTAAATAATGCTAGTAAGACTCACTGGGTTATTAAAAACACAAAAACACGGAAACAGGAGGATTATTTGGAAAGAGGGGGGTCAGTAAGAGTGAGGGGGAGACAAAAACCGTGACAGAGTGGCAGATATGATAAAATAAATACATGTATGAAAATGTCTTGATGAAACCCAATATATATAATTAATACACACTCATAAAAACATTAAAAAGGAGTGCCCATCTGGGGACAGAGATATGAGCGATCACCATCACAGAAAACTCACCTAGTCATTTCTTCTTGCTTGTCTGTCTCTAAGCCTTCTGATAGCCTCAGTACTTCCTGGCCTCGTTCAGATACATGGTTTTCCCCCTTTCCCTGAAATCAAGCTACATTCCATGGGACTGGGCAGGCATTGTCAATGCCCACTGTGTGTTAAACCCCATGCCAAGGAGCTCCAGAGGAGGGAGGCAGAGGCTGGGTTCACAGAACTCAAAAGCTTGTAAACAGATAATTCTAAGAACATCACAAGTGTTTACCAGCTCCTGAGGTTCTTGATTTTAATTAGAAAGAGACAAATGGCAGGGAAATTACTGCAGCTAAAATGATGATAATTGTTATTACAGGAAGCTGACGTTTACCGAATACTTATTGTGGAGATCTAAGCTCTTTCTGTGTGTTAACCTGTACAGTCATCATGGTGAGCCCCAGAGCTAAGCGCTATGTGCAGCCTACTCCAACAATGAGGAGACCGAGGCAAAGGAATTTACCAGAGACATGGGTCCTAAGGGACAAGCTGACATGTGTCAGGGGGTCAGAGGGCCCTGGAACACACCATATATTTAACTTCTATTGGAGCTGGACTGTTGGACCTCTAAATTCAGCATCTCCAAATGAACTGCATGAACACCTCTGTCCCCACCCTCTGAACTTCCTCCTAGCTGCCCATCTCAGTCGTTGACATTGCTGCTCACCCAGGTGCTGAAACTGCAACCTGGTCTCACACCCGCATCCATCTCAACAGCTGTTACATTGAACCTGAATCCCAAATCCATCCCTGTTCCCACCCTCATGGCTCTCCATGGGTCCCAGCGCACACCTCAGCGTGGAAGTGTAGGAGCCCAACAGTCTTCTTGATTCCATTCTCCCCGCCCCATGCTACCTCTCACACAGAGTCAGAGTGAGTGTCAGAATAGGCAGGGCCTCTTGGGTCTCTTCTAAAGCCTTCTAGTATATTGAGGATAAAATTTGGCTCTTGGCACACACCCAAGGATCATGTCCCTGTTTCTTTCCCTTGGAAAGCCTTCCTTGGGGTTCTGTGCAGGGCTGGCTCCTCCTTGTCCTTCAAGGGTAAGCTTGATCATAGCCAAGGAGGCCTCCCAGCAGACCACCTATACAGAGGTGTGCTCGTCTCCTGTCTACACAATCATCTCCCGGCCTTTGTTCCCTTGGCAGCATCTTCACAATTAGTGACTAGTTTTCTTTAAAAAAAAAAAAAACCCACCATTAAATATCATTTAATTAATAGACTAGTGTGTTTCTCTCTCTTACATTCTTGTGTGTATGTACACGTGCACATACACAGTGCATGTGTCGAGCTCAGAGAATCAGTTTGGGAGTGAGTTCTCTCCTTCCCCGATATGAGGCTCAGATCCAGTTTAGTCCAGCGGCCTTCTTACCAAGTGCCCTAGTGGCTGAGTCACCATGCCAGCTCCTAGGTTTTTTTTTTTTTTTTCCTGCCAGCATGCATGTCTAAGCCCAGGGACAGGACCACACCCATCTTGTTCTCTGCTGTAGGCAAAACAGAGTTGAATGCAAATATCAAAAACTGATAGGGAGACAGGTGTGCACCACCATGTAGTCTTCGTTTAAAAATGAATACTTCACCTTAACTGACTGCTAAAAGTTAAACCTATACATTTATAATGTGTAACACGATACTTTGAAATATGTGCACACTGTAGACTGGCCAAATTAAGACAATTAATGTGTTGCCTTACATGCTAAGCATGTCTCTGGTGAGAGCAGCTCAGAGCTACTCTTTTTCACCTCCTCATGCATGCTGGACAAGCAATCCAGCACCCGAGCTCTGTCTGCAGCCCAAATCTACTTGCTTAGCAATTTTCAAGTATGTAACACAAGGTTATAAACTATATTCCCCATGTTTCATAGCAAATCTCCTGAATTTATTTCCTCCTGTCTAATTGAAAATTTGTATCCTTCAACTC
This sequence comes from Peromyscus leucopus, assembly GCF_004664715.2. Taxonomy (NCBI): domain Eukaryota; kingdom Metazoa; phylum Chordata; class Mammalia; order Rodentia; family Cricetidae; genus Peromyscus; species Peromyscus leucopus. Next base: position 46,807,429 of record NC_051078.1, on the reverse strand, counting down.
ACACATATCTCTCGACCCTCACATCCTTACCTTTTGCTTACCACATCCTACTCTCTGCTCCCTGGAGAGCAGCATTTTCAGGTTCCATGTGTACCTGAGGTCACACATCATTTATCTGTCTTTTTATAGTGTACTCCAGGCTGGGCAGTGGTGGCAGACGCCTTTAATCCCAGCACTTGGGAGGCAGAGGCAGGTGGATCTCTGTGAGTTCGAGGCCAGCCTGGGCTACAGAAAGAGAGTTCCAGGACAGGCTAGAAAGCTACACAGAGAAACCCCTTCTCAAAAAACCAAAAAAAAAAAAAAAAAAAAAAAAAAGCAAAAACCCCACAAACAAACAAAAAACCACAGTGTACTCCAGGTCCACTTCTGTTGTGATGACAGAACTTCCTTTTGAAAGGCTGACTAGTGTTCTGTTACACACACACACACACACACACACACACATACACACACACACACACACACACACACACACACACACCCCACCTCACATTTGCTTTATCCATTCATCTGCTGATGGGCAGTTAGGTTGACTTCATTTCTTAATTATGTAAATGATGCTTCAACCTAACCTGGTGATATGAACTAGCTCTGTGACTACTGACTTCCTTACGTGTAAGTAGTAAGACTGTTGGATTCTGTCATAGTTCTGCCTCACATTCGAGGAAGCTCCATGTTTTCGACAATGGCTACATTTACACGTTCCCACCAACAGTGCACACAGATTCCCTTTTCTTTTTGACCATAGCTATTATTTTATTTTTTTTAAAGATTTATTTATTTATTATGTACACAGAAGAGGGAGCCAGATCTCATTACAGATGGTTGTGAGCCACCATGTGGGTGCTGGGAATTGAACTCAGGACCTCTGGAAGAACAGTCGGTGCTCTTAACCTCTGAGCCATCTCTCCAGCCCCTGACCATAGCTATTATATCAGGTGGAATTGTATTTTCCATCATTTTATTGTGACATGTTATTGTCATTTTAATGTGAAATTCCCTAATGGGTAGTGATGGCTGGCATTTAAAAATAAATACACTTACTGACCATTTCTTTGTCTTCTTCTGAGAAATGTCTCCTCAGGTCCTTTGCTCATTTTTAGATTGAGTTATTTGCCTTGTTGCTACTGAGTTGAGTTTATTACACACTCTGGCTGCTCCCTCCATGTCTGATGTGTTTGCAGACATGTTCTGCTCTGTGCGAGCACCACATGCTGTGTGTCTTTCACGCTCTGTTCAGTCGGCCGGCTTTTCACTGTTGACTCCTTTGCTGTGCAGACTTTGAATTTGATGCAATTCCATTTGTCTACTTTGAATTTTGTTGCCTGTGTTTTTGGAGTCATATCCAAAAATTATTACCAAAACCAATGTCATGGAGTTTTCCCTCTGTGTTTTACAGTTTTAGGTCTTGAGCCCATTCTGAGTTAATTTTTGAATGTAGTACATGATGAGGGTCTAATTCCATTCTTCTGCATGTGGATATTCAGTTTGGCGAATACCACACATTGAAGAGACTATTATTTGCTCCACTGGAGAGTGTCCCCCATCCCTACCCCATCACCAGGGTCTTGTTATGAAGCACACACTGGCCTGGAACTTGCAATCCTTCTTAGTTTCTTGAGTGCTGGGATTACAGACACGCGCCACCACACCTGGTGCCATTCATTCTTGAGCACAGCCCCAGGGAGCACCTGTTTACCGAGCAGCCCGCAGACACAGAGCAAACAGTGGTTCCCGTTTCCGAGCCAAGTTGAGCAGGCAAACTAAAGCAGGTAAAACCCATTTTTCCAACCAAGTGTGAAACATGGCTTTCCATTCAACCCAGTTTGCTGGAGAACTGAACTCTGGGAAACCATCCCTTCAGCATTCCCCGGGACAGGGCCACAGCTCCATTCACTCCTGGAGAGTGAGTCCCTGCAGAAGCTGCAAACCAACAGGGCTCCTGTGGCCCAAGCAAGTAAGGCTGCCTTTCTCTGTGCATGACTTACTTATGCAGGAATATATTCAGCATGTCCCCCGGGGCCTTCCCAGGTAAACAACTTTGTGGTTTTCCCTTTGAGTGGCTTTCAAGGATGCCATAAAAACCCCCATCAATTTAAGCAAGAGGTCAGCTACTGAGGTGGTCAATTTCTCTGATTTCTCAAGTGCCCAAGTCCCGAGAGACTGGTGCAGTATCTTCCACCACTTCAGACGTGACCTCAGAAAGGTGTTTTCCAGAGACTTCGGGCTTCAGGGCCTGAGTGCGGGGGGGAGAGACTGCACTTCTTGTTCTCTGTAAGGAGGGTGCATGTGGGCGAGGAGCTAACACATTCTGCTCACCTCTCAATGCCTCCTGCATGACAAATGCCAGCTGGCTATGTCCAGACACCTTTATGCGTTGACCAGCTTCCCTGCTGGCTTGGAAGTGCTGAGCTTGAACTCTGCCGTGTCTTTCTCTGGGCGCAGGCCCAGCTCTGGCGCTCATGGTATGTGATATCGGGGTCAGTGGCTTTACTGTTTTGTCGTCTGGCTTTCTCATCTGTAACACGAACTTTGTAGTAACACCTTCCTTCCAGGATGTTGGCCGTGGGTCAAGTGAGGTGGCCCTCAGGAGGTGCTTAGAAGAGCACCGTGCAGAGAACCCAGAATTACAGGGCTGGGGACCTAGCTCAGTTGGTAAAGTGGTTGCCACAAGAGCACTGGGGTCTGAGTCGGATCTTAGCACTCACATCCAAAGCCTGGCATGGCGGCACACTGATGCCAGGGCTGGGGAGTGGGGTGGAAACCGGAGCCAGCCAACCTTGCTGAGTTGATGAGCCTCAGTGAGAGACCCTGTTTCAGAGAGCAAGGGGAAATGCTCCTGAGGGGCAGCACCCGAGGCTGGCCTCTGGCCCCCATACGAAGCCAAGTGGGACTGCAGAGAATACCCTGTGGAAGAAGCAGATCCAGATGCCAAGTACACAGAACACTGCAGTCACAGTCTTCTAAGCTCAAATTATACATCGTGTCTAACGAATGCCATGGGAATCAAGGAATGGAGACAAGCCTTGCCCCAGAGGGGATGCCCGGCTCCCAGCAGGCTACCACCTGGTGCCATTATGGTTTTTGCAAGCAAATTGTGATGAAGGAGGTCAGAGGGAGTCAGTGCTGGACGAAGAGACAGTTCCAGGGACGGTTCGGCAAGTGAAGAACAGCAGAGCCCCCCAGGGTGCTGTGGGTCTGCGTCTGAGGTTTGTGTCTTTCTGTTTGCTCCAGTCCAGGGGCTGCTCTGGAGCCTGAAGAAGGCTCCTTGAAGTTTGCACGCACTGTCTTACCGGTGAGTGGGTCCTGGGAGTGCAGGCTTAGAAAGCAGCCTGCCCACATTTCAGCTCTGTCCTCGCCAATGGGGTCAGCCATCTTTAGTTTTCTTATACATAAAATGGGCACATTGTACTGCTTTGAATGTTTTACTGATTTATCAAGTATGGATATAGCACTTTATACCAAATATATTTTGAGCTTTTTACAAATATCAGCTTGTTTGCATGCTTTATTATCTTTAACCCATTTTACAGATAAGAAAAATGTAACATACCATAGCTTAATTTACTTATTGCATCCATCCATCTTTCTAGCACCATAACAAAAGTTATAAGCTGAGTACTTATAAAGAAAAGGCATTTATTTAGCTTACAGTCCTGGAGGCTCAAAGTCCAAGGCTTTATCATTATTTTGAGACAGGCCCAGGCTGACCTTGAACTTGCAGTGTAGCAGAGATGACCCTGCAATTCTGATGCTTCTGTTACTCTCTCGGAGGTGCTGGTATCACAGGGGTTTGCCACCACATCTGTTTTTATGCACTACTAAGAGCTGAGCCCAGGGCGCCCTGAATGCTAGGCAAGCATCTGTCAGTGAGCTACATGCCTTGCTCCCGAGAGTTCAATTCTGCGAGAATTCTCTTCCCAGGTCAACCTCTGTTGAGGGCCAGGCTTCCAGGACACATCATGGCGGATGGCACTGTGGTGGGAACTTGTGTGTGTGAGAGAAGGATTACATGGCAAGACAGGAAGCCAAAGAGTAGGAGCGCCCATTTTACTCTTTTATAAAAATCCCCATGAAGACTCACCAGGGTCCTGTGAGACCTACATTCATTCCTTCTGAGGAATGCATCCCCAGTGACTTCTTGTCCTGCTCCACTTCCTAAAGGCCCCACACCTCCAGACTTAAGCTATGGACCAAGACTTCAACAAATGAACCAACCCATAGGCACTCGTGGTCCTTGAGTTTTCTTACACACAGACGGACCCATTATAGCCCTTGCTCACAACCACGGAGTTGATGCACAGGACTGGTGGAGACTCCAGCAGCTTGACTCCAGCTTCTGCTGAGCTCACTAGGCTTTCTGAGAAGTTGCCAGCTAACTGGGGACTGTTTTGGATGAGAGCGTGGCTTCTGCAGGGATTCCTGTGACTCTGGGATCTTTATGGCAACAGCCCACATAGTCACAGTCAGTAATAAGAAGCCCCCCCTTTACTGTGTGCTTATTGTCCACCAAGCACTCCTGGGTGCCCTATTTCTGCCACTGCAACTGATTCTATCTTGGGATTACCACCACCACCACCACCACCACCACCACCACCACCACCACCACCATCACCACCACCATCACCACCACTACCACCACCACCACCAAAATGCTTTCCCCATTCTTTGGGCAGGGACCCTGGTGGGCTAAGTCCCAGCTCCTAAAGGCTCCACTGTACCATTAGCTGGGACAAAGTATGCAGACAGGTGATCCTGTGGGGGACACTTGACGTTCAAACCATGCCGGGGTCTGACACCAAAGCCAAAGCCTAATGCCCAAGACCAGTGCTCATGTCCCCATTCTCCTTAGCTCCTGTGAGACTTGACGGGTATCAAACTCTGCAGGCCTCAGTTTCTCCATCTGCAGGACAATGCACTAGCCAATGTCCAGGTCTGTAACGACATGTAAAGAGCAAACACCCTGGGCCGCTCAGCAGGGAGTGACCACAGACCCCAACGTTGTTACTGTGTAGCCTCAGGCTCTCTCCAGGGGTTTAGCTCAACCATCTCCACTTCCAACCACTCAATCCTCTAACTCTAGGGAGGGCTCTCCTAACTACCAAGGCCTCTTCTAACTGTCTGGAGCCAGGTCTCTCCGGGCACAGGCTCTCTCTCTCTCATGTCCCGGGCTCCCCCGACAGACTGCTCTGCTCTTGGGGCTCTTTCTTTCTGTCATCCGTGTGCCCTGCTCTCATCCATGTGGTCCCCACCATCAGGCAGGCCATCTGGACAACGAGCACAGCTCCTCTTGCGGGCGGCAGCCAGGGGCCTGCCTGGGGGCAGGGATGTCCTATGAGGGAAAACCACCTTCTCCTGCTCACGTGGAAAGTACTGGAAGTCTATAACTGCAGGATGCGGGCTGAGGTATTTGACTGAGGATGAATATGACAGGATGTAGCCCAAGCTGCCTAGGACTCCACCAACGGTAATTTGGGTTATGAAATGGTTTCCCTAAGCCACTGGTCAACAAGTTGTCCTAGAAGAGAAAGATGGGAACGATAATCAGTGGAATGCCGTGCACTTACAAACCGCTTCCCTGACATTAATCACGTTATAGGCCTTCACACAGAACACTTGATTTACTAAGCGTTTCACACTTCCTAACCACCTCAACTGTTACCCTCAGTTTACAGAGGGAAACCGGGGTGCGCAGGCTCTGCGTTGCCTCCAAGACTCTCACAGCTTGAAGGGCTGGGGCTGGCAGGAGCCTGACACAGCCCACGCTTCCTCACATCTTGCCATCACAACAGGAGCACCCAAAGCAGATTTTAGTATTCCCATTTCACAGATGAGGAAACAGACAGGAAGGAGTTGGCCGTGGTGTCCAAGGCACCCGACTCCTTGTTGTTCCGTTTCAACCAGACCATATTTCTTTTTAAAGGTCAGGCTTGAGTAGGGCTGTGCTTACTTCTGACACAGTGAACTCTGGAGAGTTTATTGCTAACAAGAACCCAGAATGCCTTACACACTGCACCAAGCATAGTCCAGACGCTGCCTTAGGCGCCATACCAAAACACTTTACTGCTTCTCAAATAAGACCAAACATATATGTAGTATTTACACTGTTCCAGTAACTCTTCTGATTTTACATAAACACATACTTCATACATGTGAATGTATATATATGTAAACATATAAAATATTCATACACACATATATTTATTCACATATATATTTATAATCTGATATGCTCTTTTCTTTAATCCTACAAAATTTATCTTTGTTACAGCTCAGGGAGGCGACACTGTCAGTGGCAGAGGTGAGATTTTAATCCAGGCAGGCTGGAGCTGGGCCCTGATTGCTACCTGACTCTACCATCTCTCCATGCAATCAAATGCCTCCCATGTTTCCTCAGACTCTTCAAATGCTGGGTACTGGGGTGAGTGTCAAGCTATGAGGATCCCCAAGCACAGCCTGTAGGTTGAAGGCTTTCCTGCACTTTGTCCACAGGAGAGTCCCCATCTCCAAGCCACTTTTCTTTCTTGCCAGCCAAGAAGACATATTCCCACCCCAGTCACCCATTTCCCTGTTGTTTTTCCCTGTATGCACGGCCAGCTTCCCATTCAAATCTTCTCCCAATTTATCTTGCCTTCCCCACATTGTATTCTGGAGACAAGACCCATCCAGCAGCTTCTAACTTGCAGAGGCCCTGGTGTCCAAGAGAGAGCTTCCTCGGTTCAGCTCTGAGCTCTCCTCAGGTCAGGAAACTAGAGGACAAGAGTGTGGACCTATTTGTATGAGGCACAGAGAGATCCAGGAATAGGATCCTGTCTTTCTTCTAAGTCACTTTGTGGACACGCTCGGGTTTGGGAGGTCTAGTGGGTGATATCAGCGTCCAGGGACTGTCTGGTGGGATCTAGAGACACTTGGTTTCCACATCAGGAAGGTGCTGCTGGCATCCATCCCTAGGACAGGGACGCGGCTGCTGCTAAACAGCCTCTGACACACAGGAAGGCTGCCTTCCTCCCTGAAACAACAAAGAATTATGCAGCTTCAAATGTCAGTGGTGCTGATGCAGAGAAAGCCTGCGGTAGAGTGATGAGGTACGTATACATGAAGCACTCCCCATTACAGGATCCTGGGAGTGTGACAGTCAAATGGTGTTTTTGGAAATGAGTCCTGAAACGGTGTACCAGAAGACTAGGCCTGCCTCACATGCGGCCCACAGCTCCCTCCTTAACACACTGTCCCTTGGAAAGCCTTAGTCAAACTCCATTCACAGGCTTCAAGTCCTGAAATTGATTCCCTTTCCATTTGCCTTTGAGTGGCAGAAAGATTAACAATTCAGTGGCTCTTTGTGCTGAAGCAAGTCATACCAAGATCTCTGCACATTTCTAAGAGTGAGAAAAAATGGTATTATTGCAGCAAATAGAACATGCAATGCTTGAAAGTTCCTGGGAGAAATCCCAGTCCAGGAATTGCACCCACTTGCAGTTTAACATTACTACCGAAGGCACAACATGGAACTGGTTCATTAGACTGCCGCAGAGAAGGAGAAGCCAGCTAGGGACTCCGAGTCCTCCACTCTGCCCATCCTTTCTGCTGCAGGAGGAATATTAAGGGACCTGGAAGCCTTCTCTTTGGAATTTGATGTTGAGCTAGCAACAAAACCCACTGTCATTACCTGCCCTGAAGATGGAAATTCTGGGTCTGTTCAAATATGCTTACAAAGATTTATCTCAAAAGCAAGGGCTGCAAACACCCAGGAGGGTGGGAGACCTGTCTCTATCTGAATTTGTTGTCATATCATTTTGAGCAGAAAATGATGAAGGAGCACTATAGATCTACTGCTCTGGCACCATGGTTATTTTTTTTAAAGAGCAGAAAATAAGGTCTACCTCCTGGGAAAGTGTGTGGTCCCCGACTCAGGAGTGAGCTCTTAACCATCTCTTCTGCAGACACAGTTTGACATCCTCCAGAACCCTTTTTATATCCATGGATTCATGGATTTTTTTTTTCTTTTTGGTTTTTTGAGACAGGATTTTTCTGTGTAGTTTTGTGCCTTTCCTGGAACTCACTTTGTAGACCAGGCTGGCCTCGAACTCACAGAGATCTGCCTGCCTCTGCCTCCTGAGTGCTGGGATTAAAGGCATGCGCCACCACCGCCCGGCTCCGTGGATTGTTTTAGAACTCAAATCTTCAGCTGGGCACATGGCTGCTCAGATCAAGACTACATTTACCAGGCTCCCTTGCAGGTATGTGTGGGCTCTCCGACAAAGTGCTGGCCAGCAGGAGATGATGGGTGTCATCTCTGAGGCCTCCTCTGCTCTCCACTTTCTCCCTTCCCGCTGGACAGATGCAGCCCTATTGTGTGGGGCCATTCGAGGAAGACGCTATCCAGGGATTGGTGGAGTCACAGGAGGAGACATGCTTGAGTATTGACCTCATGAGCTCTGTGACAGCTATGGACTGATTATCTCCAGCCTGTTACCTGGGGGAGAATTTCAGACTCTCGTCATATCCAAACCAAGGCCTCCTGCCTCTGTTGTAGCTCATGAGTGTCCATCCTATTAATCCTCATCATAAGGTGCACAGGGAGGTGCTGTGTTGGGTGCTGGGGATGCAAAGATAAACGCAGCACCGCCCTCCAGGGGATTGCAGAAAAAACTCATGGTGTGCTCTATCACTTTTCACAAATAAAGGACTCGGTTTCTGAGGAGTCAGGGGAAGTTCTAGACTTACAATCCCAAGTGCATTTTCGGTGACACCAGCCTCTCAAGATGCATTATACAGGGCCAAGCAGCAAATATTTTAAGACTTGTGGACCTCTGTTGTAGTTACTTAACTACCACTGTAGCAGCCATAAAAGATGTATGTGGCTCTTTTCCATACAATATTATCTGCAAAATTAGGGAGCAGGTAGCTGGGATTTGATGACATCTGCTCTCTTTTAAAAGTATTTTATTCATTTTTATTTTATTTGTTTGGAGTTACAGATGGTTGTGAGCCGCTATATAGGTGCTGGGAATTGAACCTGGGTTCTCTGGAAGTGCAGCCAGTGCTCTTAACCACTGAGCCATCTCTCCAGCCATGGATAACCTGCTATTTGAAGTTTATTAAAAAAAATTTAGGATGCTAAAAGCACTGAGAATGTTTTCCAGATTTACTTATTTTTATCTTATGTATATGTGTGTTTTGCTGCACCACATATGTGCCTGATGCCCTTGGAGGCCAGAGGAGGGCATCAGGTCCTCTGGACTGGAGTTACAGGTGGCCGTGAGACACCATGTGATGCTCCGGACTGACTGCATCCTCTGAGAGAGTAGTGTACTCTTTTAGCTGCTGAGCCATCTCTCCAGCTCCTCAGAATTTTTTTAAGTCTGTTTAATTTTCTTTAAGACAGTGTTTCTCAACTTTCTCGAACCACTTCTTAAATAATGGTTCTTAACCTGGGGCGGGCTTTCTGAATGTGCTATGGAAAGTGCTGGCTATGGAGATAACTTTTACCGGCGATTAATTATTTAGGCACACACAACATAGATGAATACAGCAATGACCTGCCTGCTCATAATCCAACCAAAAACAAGAAGCAATGCATGTCAGGACAAGCAAAGGTCCCGGAAACACCATGGATCCCGTCATCATCTCTGGCTTGCTGAGAAGACTCTCCCAGATCTCACCTCTGTCTGGGATTTATACTTTGTCCTGTTCTTAGGGATTCCTAACACTATATAAGCTCTTTTACATAAACGTTAGCATCCTGCACAAATCCTTCTGAACTTGCTTTTGTCGTTGTTGTTTTTCACAATATTCATTAATTAAGCCATGCGATAACCATGCAAATCTAGTTGATTTATTTCCATCGCTTCTTGGCTTTCCATTAAATGAACATACCACAATATATTTATCCATTTGTCTGGAGACAGACAGCGTGTTTTCTCCCTCTCTTGTTATTATAAGCACTGCATCTATGAACATCCTTGTTTATGTCTCCTCGTTTGCACACGGAAGCATTCCCCTAGTGTCTGGATGCAACAGCAGAATTATGTGCTTACAAGTTTACTTGAAAGTAGATTCAGAGTCCCTTCCAATGATGGGACTGGGGAGATGGATCATTTCAAAAGATGCTTGCCATGCAAACATGGCTACCCGAGTTTGGATCCTCAACACCATGGACTGAGCGGTGAGTGCCTGTAATCCCACCACTGGAAAGTATGTGAGAAAAGTGTGTTCCCGGAGCTTGTTTCCCAACCTGTCTAGTCAAATCAGTGAGCTCCAAGTTCAATGAGAGAATCTCTCAAAAAACAAGAAGAGTGATTGAGAAAAGATGCCTATTGTTAACCTCCACACATGTGCTTTGTGTACCCCCACACAAGTCCATACACACAAACATACAGATGACACTCACGTGTACGTCACATGTGAATGGGGGGTGGGGAGAGTGAGGGGGAAATGTAGAAGAGGATATGAGTTGTGGTTACTCTTATTTTCCAAGTCAGCTACATGCCTCAGTTTCCCCCACAGGTGACAGTATCACTCTCATTTTTCATGCCTAATGGAAAAGACCCGGAACTCCCCCAGGCTGGTAGGGCAGTTCACAGTTCAGTGTTTAATGAGCTAATGAGAGGACAGTGACTTGGGAACATAGCACCTACGAGCAGGTACCCACAAGTGCCCAGGGACTGTCTCCCTGCCATTGCCGGAAGCCCACCTGCCCAAGCCGGTACCGAGCTCTCTGCAGGAATTCCTAGCTGCCTGACCTGTCACCAGGGAAGATAACGATCCTGTGTGACCAATTCTGTCAACCAGAGTTTGGTTTGGGAGGTTTGCTGGTGTGTGCGCAAATCTGTGGGTCGTGCAGAAATCCATTAGAGTCAAGAGTGGGCCAAAAATTATTTAAAAGGTTAATAAATTGCTGTTTCCCAAGAAGCCAAATCCCACAGTGAAAACTAGGCACCTTCCAACTGCCAGCCTGGATCTGGAGCCCTAGTCTGGAAATGGGCCCCAAATGCCACTAAGATGTAGGGCTCTGATGTTGCTGTAAGCACCAAATGTGTTTGCTCTGCTTTGAACACTGAACACTCAGGACACGTTCCAAGTGTCGGCAAACTGTCCGCCGCCTACTGTCCGCCGCCTGCAGTCTGCTCGGAGTACCACTTCAGGGGCGCTAATGGTTCCCCCACTGCCAGGCCCTGGTGGCCCCTTTCAGCCAGTGTCTCCTACGCTGGTTCCTTTTGTGAGTCACTGAAGCTTTCTCTCCACACGCATTGCTTTAGGATACGTTTTGTTAGTGTCTCCCCAAAGGCGTCTTTTGTTGAGACCTCTCAGCTGACTGTGTCTTCTTCTTTCGGTTTCTTCCCTTTCTCCTTCTCCCACTTCTTCTTGAGACAGGGTCTCATGCAGCTCAGACTGGCTTCAAACTCGACATGTAGCTGAGGACCTGAACTGATTCCTCTGTATCCACCTTCTGAACACATGATCATAGGAGTGCACCATGGTGCCCAGTTTATGAAGTGCCAGGGATCGGGGCATTGTGCATTTGAGGCAAGCACTACTCACTCAGGCTATGTCCCCAGTCCTTCACTGACTTCTTACCTGCCTACAAGTGTCGCATGCTTTTGCATTTGAATTGGTTTGGGAAGTCTAGTATGTTTACATGCAGTATTAGCAACATATTTCCCCACAACCCTTTATGTCCTTCCTTCCTTCAACAAGTATTCACTGGGTGCTGACTCCATGCAGACCCATGACCATGAAACTTATTTCTGTCTAGGCCTTAAAAGATAAGAAAGCCACTTGTTTGAGCTGAAAGTCCACGGGGTTACCCTACTTTTGTAATAATCTACACCTCTTGGTTGTTCCCCTAGCTTCCACTCTCTGGGAACAAGACCCAGGCCAGCAGGAGCCACATTTTCTCTCTAGACATGTCATGTCCCTCCTGCTGTCTCACCTCAGTGACCTCATCTGGGGATGCTTGACAGCTGTGGACATGGTACCAGATTCCATCCAGTGATGGCTTCTACAGACTCACACTTCAGAGGAAACACAAAAAAAAAAACCATGTCACACTGAGGAGGCCTGTTGTCCCAGGGTAGACACAGTGACTCTCAAGCCAGCCATCCCTGGCTGGTTTTCTTCCTACATCCCGGGGACAGGCTCACTAGTAGGAGTGGGGAGACACATTAGACCTAGTTCTGGGCCACCAGCCATTTCCCCAAGGGTACCATAACACACCTGCTGTGTTCATTATTATCAACATCTTTGTAACCATAGAAACCAAGAACCAGAACTGGAAAGCAACTGGCCTAAGGTCACAGAGAGAGGGAACGGTCAGTTTAGGCTTTGAACCCTGGCAGGGCAGCAGCAAGGCTCAAGTTCCAACTCACTTTACCCTGCTTTCTCTCTAAGGAGAGGCTGGGTAAGGACTTTGTCCCTGGTGATCTCACTCTGATGGACAGAACTGTAAGGACTTTATGGATGCATAACCAACACTTTCCACAAGAAACCCAGTACCGCCTCTCCCACACTGCCCTTGTGCCATCTTTGAGTAAACCACCCCAATTGCACCCACACCAAACTAGAAACCCCAGAGCCAATTTTAACACAAAAATGTGGTGAGTGGAATAGACAAAAACATCATATTCTACAACATCCAACAACCAAGCTCTGCTCCTCAGTGTTATGTGTAGACTTAGATCACCAGGAAGATATGAAGTCACTGTGCTGTGTATAGACTTAGATCACCAAGAAGAGATGAGGTCACTGTGTTATGTATAGACTCAGGTCACCAGGCAGATACGAGGTCACTGTGTTATGTGTAGACTTAGGTCATCAGGAAGATATGAGGTCACTGTGTTATGTGTAGACTTACATCACCAGGAAGATATGAGGTCACTGTGTTATGTGTAGACTCAGGTCACCAAGAAGATACGAGGTCACTGTGTTATGTGTAGACTTAGGTCACCAAGAAGATGCGAGGTCATTGTGTTATGTGTAGACGCAGGTCACCAGGAAGATGCGAGGTCACTGTGTTATGTGTAGACTTAGGTCACCAAGAAGATATGAGGTCACTGTGTTATGTGTAGACTCAGGTCACCAGGAAGACACGAGGTCACTGTCTTAATCCACCATGGCTGCTGTCTTTATAAGGAGATAGAAGTGGGGACAGAGACACAGATGGTGGCCCAGTGAGGACAGAAGCAGAGACACTGCCCTAAACCAAGGGATGCCTGGAACCTGCAGAGACACAAGGAGGAGCCTGTCCTGGTAGCTTCGTCAGAGCATGTGCCGTTGACACCTTGGTCTTGGATTTTACCCTTCATCACTGTGAGACAATAAATGTCTGTGTCAGTGGCTCAGATGGAGACAACTTGTCACTGTAGCCCCAGGAAACAGATGTGCCCAGCGGTGTATTCCCATCCTGGAAGGTGTCTTTGGCTGTTTCTCCCAGAGAATGTTTGGACATGTGTGGCAAATACACATATATGTGTTTCACACAAGGGTGACATCTTCCACACTGGTCTGCATAGCTTGTCTCATTTAAAACTACCCCAGGGCTATTACTATATTTTTAATATTTAGTTTTATTTCGTGTGCACGAGTGTTTGCCTGCAGTGTGTATATGCACCATGTGCCCTTGGAGGTCAGAAGAGAGTGTCAGATCTCCTGGAACTAAAGTTATAGACAGTTGTGAGCTACTGTGTGTGGGTGCTGGGAACTGAACCCTAGTCCTCTGCAAGAGCAATAAGTGGTCTCAACTGCTGAGTCAGCTCTCCAGGCCAAGGACCATTATTATTACTGTGATAAAACATACATAAAATTGATATTATTTACTGTCTTTTTTAAATTTATAAAAAGATTTGTTTTTATTTATGTGTATATAGTTTGTTTGTGTGAATATATTTGATGTTTGTGGATGCCCGAAGAGTCCAGAAGAGGATCTTGGGTTCCCTTGCAGTTAGAGTTACAAGAACTTTTAAGCTGCCCATTGTGCATGCTTGGAATTGAACTCAGGTCCTCTGGAAGAGCAATATGTACTCTTAACCAGTGAGCCATCTCTCTAGCCTTTAACTGTCTTTAAATGTTATTTTGATGCATTTGGTGTATCTACACTGTTGTGTACCCATCACTACCATCCACATGCATCTGAAATTGTCCCCATCACATGAAGACCGCCCACCAGTCTTTCTGCAGCTGCCCAGGGCCATCCTGTAAACTTCTCACCCCCTCACCCCACACCTTCAACAAGTCCTGCCCCTTCCACCTCCCCTGTTCTCTGTTTGCCCGGTTCTGTCCCATTGTCTCAGACTCTCTGCTTCTGGCTGAGCTGGCTGTCAGCTTCTCACCTGGAACACTTTACTTCAGGGTTCATTACCCCTGCCTGCCTGGCTCATCCTCCATGCTGTCTGTAAATTATACAGCTGATGTTTCCCCTGCTTTAACATTGGTGACAGCTCACACCACCTACAGGGCAAGTTTGAGTTCTTTGTCAGGGCAATAAAGTTCCCTCCCCAGGCAGAATTCTCTAATCCCTTTACTTCCTCTCTCCTCCCCTTCAGTGTGGTGTATTCCCATTCATTCTTCAGGATACAGATCAAATGGTCCCTGCAGGAAGATCACAGCAGCTCCCTGGCCTGGATCTCTACTGACTGTCCATCTCTTGTCCAGATGAGCGCATAGTAGAGCAGTCACAGGGTAGACGCTCTGTAGGTGTTTGCAGAATGTCAGGCTGTCAGGCTAGTTTGCCACCCTGAGCAGCTTCTACGGGCTGTCCCTGACTGTGGTAATGGCAGATAGTTGAGCCCCAAAGGCAGTCCCCTAAGACCCGGTGGAGGGCAGCATTCTGTATTCTAGGAGGTGCTAGTGCACTGGCATCAGCGCTTGGGAGGCTGTGGCTCAGTTGGGTCACGATGGCCAGCAGTGTGAAGTCTGATGTCTTCTACTGGAGGTGAAAGGACAGGTCTGCCAACGCTGCACATCCGTGGCTACCCAGCCACGGATCTGCAGGGAGGTGACAGCAACCTCCAGGCAGGGGCAGACAAGGGCACTCAAGGGGAGAGAGAGAGCAGACTGCTGGCGTGGGGAGCGTTCGGGGCCACACAAAGCCAGTGAAGGCCCAGGTAGGTGTTGGTCTCTGTTGGAGACCTTTTAAGAAGAAAGTGGGAGGCTGCCGGCTGGGATCCAGGGGTCTATAAGGGCATGACTGCAGGAGGTGGTCTGGGGGTATACAGTTCCAGATCCACGCCTTCAGCTCTATAAGGGCATGACTGCAGGAGGTGGTCTGGGGGTATACAGTTCCAGATCCACGCCTTCAGCTCTATAAGGGCATGACTGCAGGAGGTGGTCTGGGGGTATACAGTTCCAGATCCACGCCTTCAGCTCTATAAGGGCATGACTGCAGGAGGTGGTCTGGGGGTATACAGTTCCAGATCCACGCCTTCAGCTCTATAAGGGCATGACTGCAGGAGGTGGTCTGGGGGTATACAGTTCCAGATCCACGCCTTCAGCTCTATAAGGGCATGACTGCAGGAGGTGGTCTGGGGTATACAGTTCCAGATCCACGCCTTCAGCTCTATAAGGCATGACTGCAGGAGGTGGTCTGGGGGTATACAGTTCCAGATCCATGCCTTCAGCTCTATAAGGGCATGACTGCAGGAGGTGGTCTGGGGGTATACAGTTCCAGATCCACGCCTTCAGCTCTATAAGGGCATGACTGCAGGAGGTGGTCTGGGGGTATACAGTTCCAGATCCACGCCTTCAGCTCTATAAGGGCATGACTGCAGGAGGTGGTCTGGGGGTATACAGTTCCAGATCCACGCCTTCAGCTCTCCCCATGAGCCCCACATCCTAAGAGCTGTGTCCCTTTAAAACTGGAGCTTCCTCAGAGTCTCCAGGCCACTTGGAAACACCTAACCCATGCATCTCTCTCACGTCAGTTCATCTCTGCCCAGTGTCCAGTTCTACTCTCTTGGTAGTGCTAACATTGTATTTGACTTCACCTTGCTTAGTTGCCTACTACTGTGTAGAGGCTGCATCTTCCCACTGGTAGGAAATTCTGACGATCCTGACTCCTGCAAACCTGGAATAGGCTCTCGTACCATCAAGATCCCACACTAGACCTTCTGGATGTATGGATCCAAAGAGCTGGCCAACCACAAGTCAAAGATGTTCATAAGAAAACTACACAGTGTACAGATTTTCTACACAATACAGTATGGAAAGTATTTGCATATTGAATGAAATGCAAATCAGCTAGAAATGATTTAAAGTATAAAGGAGATGACGGGTGGATGCAAACACTATGCCATTTTATAGAGGTCTTGAGCATCCACAGGGTTTAGTGTCTATGGGGGTCCTGAAACTCTCTCCCTCTAGACACTGAGAAATGACTACTCTGGATCTTTCTGAGACCAAAGGTTAGAATTCTATGCCTCTGGATCCTCTTCTCAACCAATGCTCTTTGGTGTGGGCTTTACAGGTATGAGCACACACACCATCCAGGAAGCTGGATTTCAGGACCAGTGTTCTTGTGGCATAATCTTCACTCTGGAGCCCAGTTTGGGCACATCAAAGAAATCATAAAACATGCCAGCCTTAAAGGGGTCTCTCGGGATTCTCAGAAGGCCTGAGAAGGGTTGAAAGCTGCAGGTGTGAACTGTTAGCCTCAGTCCTGGTACCATGGTCAGCCAGCCCATGAAGCAGTCAGTGGCCATTCTTATCTTTTTTTTTTTTTTTTTTTTTTTTTGCAGAGGATGGGGGTAGTGAGTTCCCCCAGGTCACCTGACAGAAGCAGCAGACCTAGATGAAAGCACTCTGTAGGGTTTGGCACTTTGGTGCTCTAGAAATACCACAGAAGAGCAAAGGTGAGCATGTAGTTACCAGGTCTCCCAAGTCCCGGTTGGACACTCGGAACTTTCTCATCCTTGAGCTTCTCCAAGAAGGATGAACTGTTCTCCAGAGGTGCTCAGGCCCCTACTCTTGTTGATAGGAGCTGCTCTGCAGCTCACAAAGGATCTGAGCATGCCTGGTTGCCTTTGTTTTTGATTTCAGCCCTCACTCGAGAGCTGAAAACCTACCTCATCCAAAGAGGAGGAAAACAACAGCATTTGTCTTTGTATTTTTGAAGGGTTTCAAAACCAATCATCAAGAAAGCATACAAACCCTGCCAAGATGCATTAAGCGTTCCTTCGTTCCTCTCCGTAGCTCCCCCACTCCCTCACCTCCCAAAGAACTGGAGCAAACAAAAATCCTGGCTCTGCAGTTGGGGCGATCTGATACTTCATTAAGGAAGAATAAATAGGTTCCCCCCTGGGCTCAGAGGCTGCAGCCACATGGAGTGGTATGCCTTTAGAATATCTGATCTCCACAGTGAGGCTGACTGTAGCTGAGCGAGAATCTCTGGCAGCCTTTGACCAAGGTCACTCTGAAGATCAGTGACAAATGAGTACCAGACCTGGGGATCCTGGACCAGGCTGCTCCTTCCTGACTGGTTTCCACGCCACCCCCTCCAGGAGCGAGCGGCCAGCTGGTAGGCAATTACATGTGCTAATGCCACTGACACTTGAACATCAATGCCATGCTCCTGCGTTTGTTAGAACACATGACCCTCACCCCATTTGGGCTGCTCTCATCTAAGACAGGGGAAACAAGCTCTGAGTTAGAGCCAGAGGCCCCGAGTCCATCTGACAAATTCCAAGGCCAATGAGAGATCAGCTCTCATTCACAGCAGCTGTGTGTCTTTGGATGTGTTCTGGAACCCCGTTGAACCCCAGTTTTCTTTTCTTAAAATGGGATAATGAATGTGCTTTGCACAGTTGTTGGGGATGGTTACATGCACACCACAAGGATGATCAGCATAAGATAGAGTAGGTCCCTGGTGCCTTTGCTGGACGTCAGAATGAAAACAAATTCTCTGACCCTGCTACCTGCAAGAAGAAGATGGTGATTCCTGCTTTACGTCATATTAAATGAGAAAATGAGATGGTGTTATACAGAAAAATAGGTGCTTTTTTTTCATGTACTGATTTTTTTTTCTATTTTTTTGGTAAGTTTTTGTTAAGTTTCTAGTATTTTGTAAATTTTATATTCTGTCTGTCTGTCTATTTATACACACTAAAGATTGAATCCAGGGCCTTGCTTATGATAGACAAGTGCTCCCCAATGAGCCACATCTCAGGACATTTTATACTTATTATTTGGGCAAACCAATGAAATCCTATGCAGTCACCCATCAGTACTCATGGGGGATTGAACCCAGAATCCCCCATAAACACCAAAATCCATAGATGCTGACATCTCTTATACAAAACAGGACAATATTTGTATAGATCCTGCATATCTACATATACATTAAGTTCTCTGTGGATTATTTATAATACCTGCTATAATGTAGATGCTATATAAAAGCAATTATGCCCTATTGTCTGGGGGAGTGACAAAACTGTCTGTACATGTTTGATATGGATTCTAATGCGGCCACAAACTGAAGAGATGCCACGCGTGATTTTCAGAATGACACACTTGGTCATTAGACACTGCCTTGTGCTGGGGGAAGGGGACAGGGAAGAAGGGCTCCCCAGAGGCTCATATCCAGGCTATGAAGTCCTGAGAAATAACACAAACCCAGAAGAAGATCATAGCATCCTCTCATAGGCTGGTCAAGGTCTCGGTTGATGGGGGTGGGAGGAAATAACATAGTTATCTTCTGAATTTGTGTGTGATGTGTTCCAGAATCCCCTGTAGATACCAAAATCATTGCATGCTCAAGTCTTGTATATAAAATGACAGTCTTTACACAAAACCTAAACATATCCTCAAATATTGTCTTAGGGTTTCTATTGCTGTGAAGAGACACCATGACCACAGCAACAATTATAAAGGAAACATTTAGTTGGGGCTGGCTTACAGGTTCAGAGGTTCAGTCCTCTGGTTCAGTCATCATGGTGGGACATGATGCTGGAGGAGGAGCTGAGAGTTCTACATCTTGATCCACAGACAGCAGAAGGAGACTGTGTGCCACACTGGGTGTAGCTTGAGCATAAAAGACCTCAAAGCCCTCCCCTACAGTGACACACTTCCTCCAACAAGGTAACACCTATTCCAAAAAGGTCACACCTCTTAATAGTGCCACTCCCTATGGGCCAAGCATTCAAACACAGAAATACATGGGTCTATTGGGGCCATACCTATTCAAACCACCACAGATATCCTTTAAAGATTTATTTGTGTGCGTGCGTGTGTCTGTCTGTCTGTCTCTGTCTCTGTCTCTGTCTCTGTCTCTGTCTCTCTCTGTCTCTCTCTCTCTCTCTCTCTCTCTCTCTCTCTCTCTCTCTGTGTGTGTGTGTGTGTGTGTGTGTGTGTGTGTGTGTGTCTGCGTGTGTGTAGGTACTTGCATGTAAATTCAGGTACTTCTGGAGGCCAGAAAAAGGTATCAGATCCCATAGATCTGGAGTTATAGGCAGCTTTGAAGTACCTGACCTGGTGCTGGGAACGTAATTTGGGTCTTCTGTGATAGTAGTACAGAACACTATGAGGTCTTAACTACCAAGGCATTTCTCAAGCCCCTCACAATTCTTTCTTTTTGAGTTTTTTTTCTTTTGAGGTCCACCTGTCTCTGTCTCCCAAGTGCCAGGATTAAAGGCATGAGTCACCATGCTTGGGTACCCCCACATAATCTTGAAATCATCTCTAGATGAGTTAACATACCCATACAAACAAACTCAATATAAATGCTTCTTGTACTGTATAGGGAATAAAGATAAGGAAAAGATGTCTTTTCATGCTTAGTATAGGTGTGATTTTTTTCTCTCTAAGTACCTGTGACCCATAGCTGGCTGAATCCTCAGCTGCAGAACTCCTGGAGCAGAGTTCTTACTACCCACAGCGATACCTGTGGGTGTCTGTGTTTGCTGCTCAGCTCCTGACCCTTTCACTTAATACCTGTGTGACACTGGGAATTACCCAGTCTCAGGGGGCCTTGATTTTCTCCCATTTTTTTAAAGACACATGAATGTGCTAAAGGCCATCCAAGATTATTAATCAGTACAGAGGGTTTCTCTTAGTGTTTCAGGGGTTCTGGAGACTTGAGGACACCAGCTAGAGCAACTACCACTTTGTGAACACTGTGTCCCTGCTTCACATTCATGACCTTGTCCTGCGTTTACAGCCACCGGGGGAGGGGGCTGATATTCCTGTCCCCACGTCACTCATGGGCAAATGAAGATTCCAAGAGGCTAATTAACTAGTTGCACAATTAATTAACCATAGTAGAGGCATCTGGGCCCAAGCAATGGGACCCTGGGGCCCAGGTTTGTAACCTTTGAGCTACGGGGTCTCCTGAGAACATGATAGGTAAAGATCGCTTTTTCAGGAAGCAGCAAGGAAAAACGTCACGCAGCTGGCTAGAGCTCACTGCAGCAAGGAGAGCTGGAGCATCGGCTTGCAGGCTGAGGATGGTGAGCAGGAGCTGCAGGTAGCTAACAGCCCTGGGAAACAGGAGGCGGGAGAGTCTGGTGGCCAAAGGCTGGGCTCTGTCAAAGGTGCAACCTTCCCTGGCCCTTCTTCCTGCTGGCTGCGCCACAATGGCTTCCAAGCCTACAGAACTGGGAGATCCTGCCAATCTCATGAGGCTGCTTGCTGAAGGGACTAAGGAAGCAGGCTGCTGGTACCAATGTCCTGTTGCCGGCTACAGCCAGCACACAGTAGATGTTCATGGTTGCTCCCCGTCTCTCCCTGGACCCGCGGTTATTCTAGAGACACAGGGCGAAGCATGGCTGCAAGGGCTCAGGTTTCCGCCTGAAGAACCCTGGAGGCGGAAACCCTAGGCTGCGGCTGGAACTCAGCCCAGGGGCTGGACCGCTGGAATTTACATCCTGACGATTTACCAGTCAGTTACCTCAGACATGCTAATTTAATCTACCAGCACCTCAGCTTCCTTATCTGTGAAGTGGGCGTAACCGTCACACACTTCGCAGGGCCTGGGGACCATCCATATCAAGCATTTAAAATCAGGACCCAGCTCATGGCTCGCATTCAACACACACTGGCAGTTTCGACTCCGATCAGCCCCTTTGAGAGTTGGGCTGAGAAGCAGTCTCCAGGAGCCGAGGGTTATATGACAGACCTTAATATGCTTGTGGCCCCGCCCCCTGCATTCCCATCAAATCCTGTTAGGACAGAAGTCCCTGTGGCTTGGGCTGGAGTACTCCCAAGGGAGGACGGTTTGTCATCAGGCGGTGGTGGGAAGAGATTTTAAAATGACATGGCCGTCCAGAGAACAGCCGAGGGAGTTATTTGGTTTTTGTGCCTTTTTCATTTGGATCCAGGCAGGACTCATATGATCAAGCTGGCTGGTGTATTTGTTTTGTTTTAGATAAAGTAAACCCAAGGCCCCTCTATGAGGGCCCTGGCCAGCCCATGAGTAATTCCCACCTTGCTGGAGGGGACACCTGGGGTATAAGTCTGAAGCATTCCATGAGGCCCATATCATCCTCAAGGTGGAGGGGAAGACAGAGAGGGTGCGCTCCCAGACAGATTTTACTCTGCAAAGATTGGTCAGAAAAGTGAGGACGCTAATATTTCACAGAGAGACGAATAGAGGGGACAGGAGAGGACAGAGGGACAGGAACACAAATGGTAACCAACAGAGACTGGGCAGAAAAGAACAAGACACCTCCCATCCTGTAATCCTCAGGGACCCATACTCCAAGGATCTGCTTATTGTTCATCCGCCACCCACCTCCCACCCGGTCTGCCATTTCAACCAGCAGAGCCTCAGCCTCAGCCGCGGTAACGGAGCTGGGAGCCAGGTGCCAGCAAGGGGCGGGGGGTGGGGGGGGAATGTAGTGCACCCGCAAGCAAAGCTTGGGACTCTGCACCCCTACCTCCAGAGGCATCCCCTAGGACCCATTCTCACAGTTCCCGCGCCCTTCCCCCGTCGCCCCTCCCGCTCCCCTCTCCCCTCCACCTACTTGAGCTGGCGCGGCTCGCAGTCCACACCCGGCAGCAGCAGCCGGGCGGCTTGGCGGACATCATCGCTGTCCATAGAAAAGCTGCGGCGGTGGCCGGCATGCGCCACGGCCACTCGGATCCACTCCATCAGAGGGGGCAGTACGAGGAAGGGCCTGCGCAGGAGGAGGGAGGCGGGGATGTGTTAGGACCGTCAGGAACCTGGGCTGCTCAGACCCACCCCGACTCGCGGAGACCCCTATCCCACCCCTATCCCTACTTCCACCCCCACACCATCCGGTTTCCCTGGAGACCCTGCCTGGAAATTCCTGAGTGCGAGAGCCTTTGGAGACATCCTGACCCCACTGGTGACCCCGGGGCAGACTCTCCAGACTCTTCGGGTCTCGGTTTCCTCATCTGTGAAAGGGACTACCAAGGCCACCAAAGGATGCAGTGTTACAGTGCCGTGAGAGTTGTCGCTCCCGAAGAGGCTGTGCATGTGGAGATGAGTCACTTCAAGCGCTAGCGCAGGGTCTGGAGCCAGAGGAACCTGGTGTTACTCCAGATTGCCAGCCCGACCCAAGGAACCCTGGCTGTCTCCCTTCCCAGCCCTGCCAGCTTGTTGACACCCTTCTGGCCTCAGCTCTGCACTAGCACCAGGCTACGGAAAGGCACAGAACACCTGCCAAAACAGGATGGGAGCCAGATGCAGTTAACCTTCACAAGCGGGACTGCTGGGGCCCAGGGGCAGCCAGCAAGGCCGGACCTGGGGACACGGCGCACATCCCAGACACCGTGGGAGCCGCTGGGTGCAATGTGCACTGTGGGGATCCATTGTGTGGCCAGCGTATGCCCCTGCTTGAGCCATAGCTTTCTAAGCGGATTTGAGCCTGCCTTCTGTTTCTTTCAGGGTCTTCCATAGTCTCTTCTCACATTTGTATCCTGGGGTGTGAAAATACTTGAGTCCCACTCCAGGGTTTAGTTGGTATAGTATGAGGCTGGGCCTTGGTAATTTTTAAAACCTCCCCTGTGTGTTTTTAATGTGCACCCCAACTCCCTGGATGGCTTGTTAAAACACAGATTGCTGCCCCCCCCCCCACTCCTGCTGCAGTTTTGATTCCCTGGGTTAGGAGAGGAACCCGGGAAATCACATTTTTAATCAGTCCCCGCTGCTACCCCTGCTGGCCCAGGAATGTCATTCAAAGAACTGCTGTAACTGAAGGAGGGATGGAGAATCACCTGGTGGCGTGGGGCATTAAGAGGCAGACTCCTTGGCCTGTCTCAAGAGATGATGCGTGCATAGAGTTTAGGACACAACCATGTTTACTGATGTTAGGAGCCTTCCTGACCTTGGATCCAAAGGTTTTCAGAACTAAGAATCAGACTCAAGTTGTTTGGTTACACAGTCTATATGCTGTTATCCCATGTAATCTTACCAGTCTCTCATCCTGCTTCCCAGCATGCACTCTGTTACCCAGAATACATCTGCTGCTCCAGGGAAGCTGACCTGGTCTCAGATCTTTGAAGGCATGTAATGTTCATTTTCTGTCATGCAGCTCAGTCCCCTGTGTGTAAGGTCCTCACCTCTTCAAAAGTCCACACCCTATTTAACCTTTGCCACAGTTCAAGTCCCACCCTCCCTAAACTCTTCTCCTGATAATTGTGCCACACACATCACTCTCATGAGGCTTCCACTCTGAAGGACTCTGCACATTCTGCAGATGCCTGATTAGCATGTCAACTCCATCAGTGCAGAGGCCTGGGCTGTCCAGGGCAGTGTCTACCAGGCTGGAAGCCCTTAGTGTCTGTTCATGAAACAGACTGAGACTTCTCAATTTCTTACTGGCTGATACTAAGAAAATCAAGTTTCTGGGCCTGGGACCTAGAGGTCAGACTCTCAGGGAATTTCTGTCTGCATCAACCTGCTCCTTAGGCTGTCTCTCACATTCTCCCCATCTCTCCATCACCTAAACTGAATCAGGCACTCAATAAACACACCGACTCGAAATTGAATTGGATTCCACTGTCTCCAGGGGAAGGAGGTTTTATTTCAGTCCCTGTGTCTCGGTTGCTGCTGGAAACCAGTCTCAAGTGCCCAGAGAACCCCCCAGGTTGTCTCTCAGAGGTAACCCCTCCCATCTTTGCTCAGTGGTCCCCAACCCTGGTCCCTGGTGGATAGAGTGTCCATCATAAAACTGCTCGGGTTCGGCTGCCTTCACGCTGGAGGCTGGAACACACAGTGTGCCTGCTGAATGCCAAAGAGAGGCCCTGCCACATTCTAAGTCACGTCTTTACCAAGCCAGGTGGCCAGCCCAGAATAAAAAGCTTCAAGCCCAGAAGTTCAGCCTCCTCTGGAAGTTTCTATGTTCCTATTTTCTCAACACCGATTCCAGCAGTTTATAAGCTCATGAATTCTTTGCCAGCAACTCATTTAAAAAATCTTATCTTGTCTGCTCAAAGGGGACAAAATAACATTATTTGTGATGTTTTCTTTGGAAGAGATAGTGATGGAAAAGAAATTTAGGGCCTCAAGTCAAATGGTGTAGAGAATGCTCAGGAAAAACTATGGCATCCTTGTGTGTGTGTGTGTGTGTGTGTGTGTGTGTGTGTGTGTGTGTGTGTGTGTATACATACATGGGAAGCCAAAGAAAACCACTGGTATTGTTTCCCAGGGGCCATTCACCTTTCCTTTTCTTTTTTTTTTAAGGCAAGGTCTCTTAATGGGGCCTGGGGCTCTCTCATCCAGGTGGGCTAGAATAATTACAAGTGTGCGCCATTATGCCTGGATCTTTATTTTTTCCTTAAAGGTGAATCCTGGGACATTGACCTCAGGTGTTCAAGCTTGTAAAGCAAATGCTTAACTCCAGCTACCACCCCAGCCCTCTTCTTACGTACTTTTAAAGGGGATCATGATTTATTGACCCCTTACTTTGTTTATAGGTAGTCAGTTAAAGCCAAGCACAGCCTGTGGAGGAATTAATGACATCGTCACAGGCTCCCTAGCTTTGTGTCAACAGAGCTGGGATGGGGTCAGTTGGCTGAAGTGGGTTCTGGGCATCTGCATTCTAAGCCCACTCTCCTGGCAGTTCTGGAACACAGCAAGGTTGTGAACTAAGCCCCTGGATGAATGGGGAGGAGCGTGGTCCCCTCAGACAGTGCTGTGTCCTTCATTGTAGTTCCAGACAAAGTTCATGGAGTGGGACTAGAGACTCTGAAAGGGAGGAGAAAGCTTATATGGGCTTCTGCAAGGTCCAGCCATCAAGTCAGCTCAGGAGAGCCATCAGAGCCAGAACCCAGGACCCAGGGAGGAGGACATAAGCAGATGTAGCCCCTCCCTGAAACCATGAAGAGAGGTGGCGAGGTGAGGGCCAGGGACTGTGGCTGGTGATCCTGCAGCACCAAATTCCAGTTCTGGGTCTGTCAAGAACTCACCATGTGGACCCTGGCTCTGGCCAATAGCCGCTTTAGCCCTTACCAGCATTTGTATCGTGGGGTGGGTTTGGGTGAGACTGCTCAGTTTGTGGGCTGCCAGCCATCTCTGTAGATGGCCAGATAGAATAGGTTAGACTTCGTGGGCTGCATGGCCTCAGCTGCAGCTAACTGTCTCTGCAGCTAATTATCTCTATCCAATAATCTTTCCCCCATAGTGAGAAAGCATCTACAAAACTAAATGAATGCAGTTAACAATTTCAATAAAACTTTATTGATAGTCAGATATCTACTCATAGTTGGCCAACTCTGGTCTCTTTAGTTTTTTCTGATTCTAAAATTCATTGATCCTATTGGAAGAGTAAGTTGCCTGGGGACTGAGAAAGAGTCAGATATATGTTCCAGTGGAGATGTGGAGAAGCCCTTTAAGGCATTAGTGAAAAGGGTCAGGATGCTTAAGAGGATTAGAAGATGGAATTCTCCCACACAGTGTCAAATCTGGACTTGGAGGAGCCAAAGGCATACCCACAGATAGTTATCTTGGTGATAGAACTCAAGACCTGACATGTGGGCTAACTGCAAATGTCATTTATATGTCCAATGACCTATTAGGGAGCATCCAAGAAGTTGGCTGGAAAACCTTTCCCAAAGATGCGTACTTCTAAATTACTGGAACTTGATTTCAATACGACAGATATGTTCTGCACATGTGGCTGAGCTAAGCATCTTGAGAAGAAAAGAAGATCCCAAATGGTAAGGGCATCTCTACATGCTTTCAGGAAAGAGACAAGGAGGTCAGAGGCAGAACTAGGGCACCTGAAGAAAAGACAGTGGAATCATGCAAGTAAAGGGATATGGGCCGAGGGAGCTCCAGAGGCTACAGATGGGGAGGAGTGGGCTCTGCCCCAGAGCTTCCAGAAGGATACACCCTGGCACTATTGCAGAGGGTCTGATTTTGAATATCTGGTCTCCAGAATACTAAGGGCATAATTCTGTGGGAGTTTTTGCATATGTATGTAGGGGTGGCACACGTGTGTGTGTGTGTGTGTGTGTGTGTGTGTGTGTGTGTGTGTGTGTGTGTGTGTGTGTGTGTGCATGTACAGGAGCACAGATGCATGTGTTTGTGGAGTTCCAAGGTTGACTTCAGGCATCTTTCTTGATTGCTTTGCTCCTTATGCTGAACCTGGAGCTCTCCAGCATGCTCTAAAATTCCCCTGTCCATCTTCCACACACTAGAATTACAGGTAAGCCATCATGCCCACCCAGATATCTGTCTATCTGCTTGCCTGTCTATCTATCTATCTATCTATCTATCTCTGTCTATCTATCTATCTATCTATCTATCTATCTATCTATCTATCTATCTATCTATCTAATATATGAGACAGAGTCTTACAGTTTAGCCCAGGCTGGCCTGGAATCTGCTATGTAGACTAGGCTGGCTTCAGACTCACAGAGATCCCATCTGCTTCTGCCTCTTGAGTGCTGACCACATCTGACTTCTTACCAGTTCTTTAAATGGGTATTCTGGGGAATCTGATCTCTGGTCTCAGGATTGCAAGGCACGTACTTTACCTGCCTATTGACCTCTCTAGAGTTCCTTTGCGTTGTTTGTATCTTCCACATTTGCAGCAGTAGTTTTAGAACAGCCACAGGGAACAAACACTAAGTGTTAATGTAAGAATCAGAAGAGATCACGTATGCACCCTGGCATGTGAACTCAGGAACTCAGTGACTGTGGCTTTTGTTTTCATCATCAACATCGTCTTCAGCATCCCTCATCTGACTTGGCTGGAGGAAAATGCCTTGCCACATGGAGCTGCTCAGAGGGCTGCTCCTGCCTTCTCTTCACATTGAAGCAAATCTCTGTGGTTGCTACAGCTCTCCTTCTTTAAGCCTTGTGGCCCTGACTTTTTGTCCTCGCTATTTGCTGAGACTTCCTCAGGCTGGAGAGGAGTTTCAGTGTTTGACTATGGTTTAGGAAGCTCACAATTCCAGTAATACAGGGAACGGAGGAAAAGCAGCTCATGGGTCATAGATTAGTTTCTATAGCAATTGCTACATAATCTTGCTGTATCTTTGGGCACCAAAGCCAGGAAGATGGCAGAAACAAGAGGTAGCCCTGCTGGTTACTATGGTGACCTACTGTGAAAGGTGTGGTTGGCCTGCCAATAGAGTGGTTCCTGTAGGAGAAGGAGGGGTCAAAGAAAGTACCCCAATCCTATGTCTCTTGAACACAAACGTGAACATGATGAGGAATTTGCAGATTTCAGCTCGGTGAGTCTAGGGCAGGGCCCAGATTCCTCGTTTCTAATGGGCTCCCAGGAAGCATGGTTGGCTGGTCTGTGGATCACATTTGAATAAGTAGAGAGCAGCATGGTTCAAGTCTGAAGTCAGGGAAGGTGGGTTCTGTTCTCATGCAGGGAAAGCACCAAACACAAGAGCTTCAAAAGGGATCTGAGGTCCAGTAGAAAGCTGGAATGGAAGGAATTGGGCTGATGTATCAGATTGGTTGAGCTTAAGTTTCTAATCTTCCAAGCTTCAAGGGAGCTGAGAAAGCACATACCTGGCATTTTCTGCTTTTATACCAAAGTGTGTGTTTGTGTGTGTGTGTGTGTGTGTGTGTGTGTGTGTGTGTGTGTGTGTGCACGCACATGCTCATGTGCGCACCTGTCTGTATATCTGTCTGTCTCTTACCAGGATTCTCCTATATTCTTTTAGCAATCCTCTGAAATCTATCAGGCTTGAGATACTTATTCTGAACCAAGTACCTATCCTGTTATCTGAGGAGCCTATTGAACCCATGGCTGTGTGTAGCATTGGCCTGGGAACAAAACTCTTAACGACACACTTGTCATGGTGAGTTTCATGTGTCAGCTTGCCTAGGTAATAGTACCTCAGTGTTTGGCCAGACATTAGTCTAAAGAGTTCTCTATAGTCTTTTTGTTGTGTTTGAAATGAACATTTAAATCTATTTATTCTGAGTGAGCCAATTGCCTTCCATAATATGGGAGGGCCTCGCTGGTCTTGAGGCAAAGGGACTCTGCCTCTGAACCCTTGGACTTGGCTATATCACCAACTCTTTCCAGGTCTTCTGCCTGCTGGTCTGTCCTGTAGTTAAGTCTTTCCCTGTGAGTATGTGCATGTGGGTATGCGTGAATGCGCATGAAAGGCATATCAAAGTTTCCAGAGAAACAGAGCCTAAAGGATATGTATATGATTAACAGATTGATGTGTCATCTCTCCATTGATTTGTCAATAAACCTATTATTTCATCCATCCATGTATCAATTTACCTACTGATCTGTCTAGCCATCCATCCATCTTTGTCTGCCTATCTATTCACCTATTATCTACCTCTATCTATATATCTACCTATTAATTTATCACTCAGTTAGTAAATCAGTCCATCCATCCATCCATCCATCCATCCATCCATCCATCCATCCATCCATCCATCCATCCATCTATTCTCCCTTCATGTTATTGATTCTACTTCTTGGGGAGACTCTGAGTAGCACACACCTGCAATGAGATTTAACTGTATGCTGACGCACTTGTCCTTTGAAATCATTGACTCCAACCCCTTATCATCATACGTGATTGTCTGAGGCATGGAGGGAGTGTGTGGTGGAAGTTAATGGAGAGGACCACTTTGCAGCATCCAAGGATGCAGACACACCACTTGAGGACCATGAAACAAAGGCATCATGGGGGTGGCATGCTTTCAGGGAAAAGTAGACATTTTGTGCCCAGAGGACAAGAGTGAAAGTCAGCCCCAATTATGGTGATTATATAAATTGACTGGAGTGAAGCAGGAACTAAGGGGCATAAAGCAGGGCAATAACTTCTAATGACACTCTGAGGCATGTGTGACTTACCATAGAACACTTGCTGGCCTTCTTGTCAAGCATTCTGAGGAAGGTGACTTAGAAGGCTTAAGAGCTGTAAACAGAGTGCTAAGGTACAAGTGTGCAGGGCAGAGCAAAAGTACTATCTCCACCTTGCTCACAAACAACTCCAAGTGTTACAACAGCCCTCATCTTACCCTCCTTATTCCTGCTGCTCAGGGATGCGTCTCCACCACTCACTTCCCTGTCATCTTTCGCTTAAGCATTTAAGCACACACCCCTCCCTCCCTCTTTCATTTTTTAAGAGAGGATTTCTCTGTGTAGCCCTGGCTGTCCCTGAACTGATCACGTAGACCAGGCTGGCCTCCAACCTGCCTCTGTCTCCAAAGTGCTTGGATTAAAGGCGTGCACCACCACCCGGCTTTCTGTCTCTCTTTATATGAATGAGATGGGAAGAAGCCACAGTCTTCCTAGCATGTTAGGTTATAGATTCCATCTAGTTATCTGTAGTCAAAGGTTTCTCTGGTCCTGCCCAGCTCTGCAGTCCCACAGCTGCTATTAGGGTGCACAATATATTGGGGGACACAATATATTACCGCAGTTATCCATCTTTGAGGACCTACAAGTCACCTAGTGATCCAATAAATATGCCTGGCCATGGCCTGTGCCCACCCACTGGGCACACTGGGGTCTCAGGACTGCTGTAGAAGCTATCATCAGCTTGGTAACTTAAGATGATGTGTATTCCCGATAGTTCTCAAGGCTGGTAGTCTACAATGAAGGTGTTAGCAGCCCACTCCCACCCCTGTGGATCCAGGGGAGTTCATTTCTTTCCTTGCTCACATTTGGTGGCTTCTGTCATCCCCTGGCGTGTGACTACATCATGCAACCTCTGTCTGCATATATCCTCTAAATGGACCAATTCTTCTCTTTTACCAGGACATTTACTTAGTGCCTGTCCTCATAATCCATGGACATCTGTCTATGCTGAGATCCTTACCAGAGTCCCATATAAAGGGACCAGTCCCCTGCTTCTTAGTTAACCTCCTACCCTGACCTTGTAGGCCTTCCTTTACTGATACATGCCACAGGCTGAGGCCGCTGGTCTTGATAGCAGTAGCTTTTACCTGTAAGATGCCTGGCCCATTGTCCCCACACAAACAGCATGCGTCTCTGCTCTCCAGGCATTTGGCTGCACCCTATCCCAACATGTTAGGACGTGGGGCCTCTGTGATAAGAACTTGATCACTGCCTACAAGGTAGGGTGATGAAGGGGCCTAGAATATAAATGACCTCAGACAAAAACCACATCTTCAGAAGTGGGGAGCCACCAGCTCTGTGCTAGTCAGCTGCAGAGTCCCTCGTGGTGCGCGCGCGCGCGTGCGCGCGCGCGCGCACACACACACACACACACACACACACACACACACACACACACACACACACACACAGTATGTGAGGCAAGGATAGCTTAGAATGTCACCCTTTGTTCTCTGATATCCTGGCCACTGGGCCTTGGCTTCAGGAACATGGCATTCTAGTTCCCTTGCAATAAACCCGTGAACTGTCACTACACTGCCCTCGGCAATTAGAAAGGACAGGTTACATGGATATTCCAGCTCTGACTCCTAAGAACCCCATCATCAAAACACAGGCTTGAGGAGTGGATCCCACAGCCCCTAGATGACCACAGGAAAGCTGATGTATGGAGTCAGAAGCATGGCTTGGACCAGGCTCTGTTACTAGCTTGCTGTGCAACTGTGAATCTAGTCCACCTCTCTGGGCCTCAGTGGCTTCACAGGTCAACTTTGAAGATTACGGCACTGTCTTTTCCAGCTTAAAATGATAGCATAATATTTTGAATGAAAGAAAACCAAAAATATTGAGATGAAGATGTCAGAAAGAAAACCCATGAGGGCGGCTTTCAACAGAAACTTCTGTGCTGCTGAAATCTATGTTGTCAATATGGCAGCCTCTGGGCATGTGTGGCTACCAAGCACATAATATGCAGGTAGTGAGATACAGGAGCCAACATTTTAATTAATTTATGTAGCCACATATAGGTAGGGGTTGCCCTATGGACAATGAAAACTCCGAATCTTTTGGAGCTAGGGAGATTTCAGACAGATTGAGGTAACGAGAAGAGGGCCACAGTCAACATCATGCTACTACACTTTAACTTTGTCTTTTCATGATCACGAATACTGACTGCTATTATTAAATCATCATCACCACTATCACCACCACCGCCATCATCATCATCACCATGACCACCACCACCACCACCACCTCATCTGTATCACTGCCTCATCTGTATCACCACCTCATCTGTATCACTGCCATCACCATCATCTTCATCATCACCATTACTATCATCACCATTGTCTTCATTACCACTATTACCACCTACATCATCACCACTGTCCGTATCACCATCATCACCATTATTATCATAACCATGAGCTGTTAGCACTTTCCTTTGTTTTTTTTTTTAATCTGAATGAGTGTTTGCCTGCATATATGTATGTGTACCACATGCATGCCTGGTGCCCACAAACCCAGAAGAGGGCATTGGATGCCCTGGAGTTAGAATTACAAGTGGTGGTGAGATACTATATGAATGCAGGGAATAAAACCAGGTCCCCTGTAAGATCAACAACTGCTCTTAAGCATGGATCCATTTCTCCAGCCCCCATCCTCTTGAGTGCTTCTCATGCTCCAGGCTTGGTGCGCACTGGCTCACTGCACAAGATTTCATTTAATCACAGAAATAGCAGAGGGTAATGATGATTGCTCTCCCTGTTTTGCAAATGAGTGTGCTGGTGTGAGGTGAGTGAGTCTCCAACAGGCACAGGCCGGCACAGCTGTTAGGCAGAGCTGGGGTTTGATTGCAAGAAGACCAGAAATCACAGCCCATGGGTGAGTCATCTTTCTAGTGTTTTTCCAAAGATCAGTACAACACTGACCAGGACACTGAGCCCTTGGACTCTGGTTGTTCATCTGGGACATAGGAGGCAGGGTCACAGCACCCCCAAGTCTCACTTTAAAGAGGTAAATGTCATGAGCCCTATGTCTGTACATTATACAGAACCACATTTTTGTATAATAAATGCTGTTGTTACCTTACACCTGTGACCATGACTTAGAGAAACTCTGGATGCTCTGGGCACAGTGTGCTTATTTCTCTAGACCTTCTCCTTGACTGGGTTATGGGATTTTGGTCTCCAGGAAGGTCTGAGAGTTCCAGACCTGGCTCTGGACTGAATGACCAAGTTCTGTTACCCAATATGAAGCATTTACTTTATACACATAATAGTATATTTTTCTCTGTTTGTATGCCTGTGCGTTTAAGTGGGATAGTGAAAATATAATGTACATTTCCCCTTTTGCCTCAGTAGCCAGAAATCTCAACGTTAAAACATTAGAAGAGATTTTTTGATCACTTATCTTCTGTGTTCTAAATGACACACGTGTGTGTGTGTGTGTGTGTGTGTGTGTATGCATACATATGTATACAAACGTGTGTGGAGACTATAGACCACCTTGGGTCTTATTCCACAGATGTTATTCATCTTGTTCTTTGAGACAGGGTCTCTCATTGGCCTGTTGCTTGCCTATTGGGCTAGACTGTCTGGTCAATGAGCCCTAGGGATCCTCCTGTTTCTGTCTTCCAGGTATTGGAAGAACAAGTATGTGCCCACATGCCCAGCTTTTGTATGCGGGTGCTGGGGAAATTGAACTCAGTCCCTCATACCTATATAGCAAGCATTTACTGACAGCCATCTTTGCAGCCAGCATGTCTTTAAATTATTATCTTTTCCATATTTCTTTTTATAACTAACTCCGTGAGTCTAGTTCAAATGCCTTCCAGAATTGACTTAGAATGGACGGGTGACTGAACAGACCTCATCAGGTTTAGATTAACTGAAGCCCTAACACTAACTGAGTTGATGATTAAAAACGAAGATACCACTGTGTAGAATGAGAGACCTTACCGAAGAGGCAGTCGATGATAGTGAGATAAAACTTTCTTCTATTAGGAAGAAAAATAAAACAAGGAGTGAAGAGGAAGGAGGGGAAGAGAATTCCCCAGAGGCTTCAAAGCCCCAGAAGTGGGAGGAAAGAAGCAGGGTTGTGTCTGAAGGAAACAGCTGTGTGGCCACTGAGTAGATTGACCGATCTCTGAGAAGAAAATGTCCCGTGGTTCCCAGTGGCCCACTGCATGTAGTGCTGGGCATGGGAGGAGGGTGGCAGAATTCAGAAAGGGCTGCTCTTTCAGGGGAACAATGGTTCTGGGCAGGAAAGGCCTCCATGATTGGCTGGGACTCCAGGGACACCCTGTCCATATCAGCACACTGCTCCTCTGAGGAGCTGGAGGGATGGAAAGAGGACTCGGGGCATCTGATCCCATTCCAAGAGAATCCTGCCCCTCTCTCCCAGGCAGGGGTGCATTGGGGGGCCAATCCTGGGGGACAGAGTGATTACCCCTCAGGGGAGCCACGAGCAAGGAAGCAGAGCACATGTTTCAGGATGGGGCCAGCCAGGCTGAGGGTTGCAACCTCTTTGATGCAGGGGTGCAGATGGGAAAGCAGGTATGTGGGGCTGTCTGAGGTGATGGAACTGGCTCTGGCTAGGACCTGGGTTCAAAGGTGAGGACGAGGACAGGTGTCACCTAGCACCCAGACTTGAGGCACCATTCTTACGTGAAGGAGTTCAGAGAGGTAAATAAAAGTGAGAGAGCAGACGTGTGATTGCCTTTGAGAGTCACGTTCACCCATCTTCATCTACACCGGGCACTGAACACACAACCCATCATGGCCACGGACTCACAGAAGGGAGACCGGGGGTCAGTGGGGGTCAGGAGAGGGACAAGAAGGGGTTAATGGGGTGGTCATGACCAAAGTACATCATGTGCTTGTATAAAAAGAGCCCATTGTTATGTATAATTAATATGTGCTAATAAAAACATAAAAAGTTGTCACTAAGTCTCATACATATTAGAATCAGAAAAAAAAATTAACGAAGACGCATCCACAAGATTGGGGTTTCCCCATTAAGTCCTTTGCCACAACTGTAGCAGTACCACAGCCTGCCTCAAGGGGGCCTCTGCTTGCATGTGCTCTGTGCTCCTTGGATTAGCAGACTTTCCTTCAGTTCCTGATACCAGCTTCTCAATGTGCTTCTCAACTTCCAGCCTTTTGGTCTTTGTACATATTCTCTGTTCCTGGCTGGGGTGCGTCACGTTGAACCTTTAGTTACTCAAATCTGACCCTACAATCTACTTTATGCTGCCATTTTCTGGGCACACCCCTTTCTCCTCTTGGATCCTGGCATTCTGACCTGTTTCTCCTGAGCATGGACTTGTGGAGTGATTCTTGCTACCTTCCTGCTCCAGTGCTACACACTGGAACTAGGTTTGCACAGGAGTTGAACAGAAATCATTCTCCCTTTTTGGAATAGCAAGGCTTCAAGTCAAGGCCTACCACATTATCAGAGGCCTGAATGAGGACCTCACCATCCAGATCTCTAAGAAGGGCATCTCTAGGGTGAGGTCACCATGCTTATTCACCATTGGCTCCACTTCTTTCCACTCCTTTCTTGAATGCTCGGGACGGGGGATTTCACAAACATAGGCGCTAAATGTGTGCAGTTAAATTGCCAGCAGTTCCCAAGTATGCAGACTGTGGAGCCAGGTAGTTCTGGGCTTTCATTCTGGGGCTGCAAGTGACTGGACCAACTGTCAGGACATGGACAAGAACCTCTGAGTTCTTGAAAATTCAGGAAATGAGCAACTAGGTGTCCTGAGTCTGGCCTGGCACAGGGAAGGTGTTCAACGAGGTATGGCTGCTTCGGGCCATGCAGAGCTCTGTCTCACTACCCTGGGTGGGCCATGAGGACTGCCTGTGTGCACT